>NW_027436324.1:0-138000 GCF_964199755.1 Larus michahellis | reverse complement strand
ACCACGTGGAGAAGGCACCCACACTGAAAATGACTGGAAGGAACGTTGGGGCTTCTTCTCAGTGTCTCTGACATAGGGTTTCACTGTGCCGGGAAAGTCTCTGCTAACAGCCTGCAGAGCGCTGTGCCCAATATACAGAAACGTCTTGCGGTATCTCCTACAGGGAAAGTGCCAAGAGCGAATTGTGGAGCTTGGTCTCAGTGTCTCTGAGAATTGCTCTGATTATCCGTGTGACCTCTTTGCTAAGACTCTCCAGAGAGCCGTCCTCAAAACCAACACACGTGTTGACATATCTCCCACATTGATCGCAGGGTCTCCAGAAACGGCATTCAATGAGCCAGGAACTTTTCTCCCTTCACTGTCCATTGAGTTGTCCTCAAAACCAGTATACATCCTGCTATATCTCCTACATGGGAAGTGCCAGGTGGGAAATGTAGATCTTGTTCTCCCTGTCTTTGAGTACTGCTTTCTACTCTCCCCGTTACCTCTTTGCTAACATTCTCTCGAGAGAGAGTTGTGCTCAAAAGCAAAGCACATATCAAGACATATGTCCACATGGAAACTGCCAGCAGGGAAAGGTGGGGACTGTTCTTGGACTCGATAGGAACTGCTTCAAGTCACCTAATTATGTCTCTGCCTACTCTCGCCATAGAGCTAGGCGCAAAACCAACCAACAACTTCTTGCTCTACCTCCAACATGGAAAGAGCCAGGAGGGAATTGTAGGGCTTGTTTCTCAGTGTCTCCAATAACGGCATTCAGTGTGCCACCAACTTTTGTGCCTACACCCTCGAGGAGTTCTCCTCAAAATCCATAAACGTCTTGTTATACGTAAAACACGCAAAGGGCCAAAAGTGAATTGTATGGTTGTTCTCAGTGTCTCTGAGAATTGCTCTGATTATCCGTGTGACCTCTTTGCTAAGACTCTCCAGAGAGCCGTCCTCAAAACCAACACACGTGTTGACATATCTCCCACATTGATCGCAGGGTCTCCAGAAACGGCATTCAATGAGCCAGGAACTTTTCTCCCTACACTGTCCATTGAGTTGTCCTCAAAACAAATATACCTCGTGCTATATCTCCCACATGGAAAATGCCAGGAGGGAAAAGTGGGGATTATGTTTAGACTTTCTCAGAACTGCTTCAAATCAACTAGATATCTTTGTGCTGTAAATCTCCCAGCAGCCAAATGTAAAAGCAGCAAACATCTCGCTGTATGTCCCGCATCCAAAGTGCCAAGAGAGAGCTTGCTCTCCCTGTCTTTGAGTATTGTTTTCACTGTCCCGATTACCTCTTTGCTAACATTCTCTTCAGAGCTGCAGCGAAACCAGGAACCACGTGGAGAAGGCACCCACACTGAAAATGACTGGAAGGAACGTTGGGGCTTCTTCTCAGTGTCTCTGACATAGGGTTTCACTGTGCCGGGAAAGTCTCTGCTAACAGCCTGCAGAGCGCTGTGCCCAATATACAGAAACGTCTTGCGGTATCTCCTACAGGGAAAGTGCCAAGAGCGAATTGTGGAGCTTGGTCTCAGTGTCTCTGAGAATTGCTCTGATTATCCGTGTGACCTCTTTGCTAAGACTCTCCAGAGAGCCGTCCTCAAAAGCAGCACACGTGTTGACATATCTCCCACATTGATCGCAGGGTCTCCAGAAACGGCATTCAATGAGCCAGGAACTTTTCTCCCTACACTGTCCATTGAGTTGTCCTCAAAACAAATATACCTCGTGCTATATCTCCCACATGGAAAATGCCAGGAGGGAAAAGTGGGGATTATGTTTAGACTTTCTCAGAACTGCTTCAAATCAACTAGATATCTTTGTGCTGTAAATCTCCCAACAGCCAAATGTAAAAGCAGCAAACATCTCGCTGTATGTCCCGCATCCAAAGTGCCAAGAGAGCTTGCTCTCCCTGTCTTTGAGTACTGTTTTCACTGTCCCGATTACCTCTTTGCTAACATTCTCTTCAGAGCTGCAGTGAAACCAGGAACCACGTGGAGAAGGCACCCACACTGAAAATGACTGGAAGGAACGTTGGGGCTTCTTCTCAGTGTCTCTGACATAGGGTTTCACTGTGCCGGGAAAGTCTCTGCTAACAGCCTGCAGAGCGCTGTGCCCAATATACAGAAACGTCTTGCGGTATCTCCTACAGGGAAAGTGCCAAGAGCGAATTGTGGAGCTTGGTCTCAGTGTCTCTGAGAATTGCTCTGATTATCCGTGTGACCTCTTTGCTAAGACTCTCCAGAGAGCCGTCCTCAAAACCAACACACGTGTTGACATATCTCCCACATTGATCGCAGGGTCTCCAGAAACGGCATTCAATGAGCCAGGAACTTTTCTCCCTTCACTGTCCATTGAGTTGTCCTCAAAACCAATATACATCCTGCTATATCTCCTACATGGGAAGTGCCAGGTGGGAAATGTAGATCTTGTTCTCCCTGTCTTTGAGTACTGCTTTCTACTCTCCCCGTTACCTCTTTGCTAACATTCTCTCGAGAGAGAGTTGTGCTCAAAAGCAAAGCACATATCAAGACATATGTCCACATGGAAACTGCCAGCAGGGAAAGGTGGGGACTGTTCTTGGACTCGATAGGAACTGCTTCAAGTCACCTAATTATGTCTCTGCCTACTCTCGCCATAGAGCTAGGCGCAAAACCAACCAACAATCTTCTTGCTCTCCCTCCAACATGGAAAGAGCCAGGAGGGAATTGTAGGGCTTGTTTCTCAGTGTCTCCAATAACGGCATTCAGTGTGCCACCAACTTTTGTGCCTACACCCTCGAGGAGTTCTCCTCAAAATCCATAAACGTCTTGTTATACGTAAAACACGCAAAGGGCCAAAAGTGAATTGTATGGTTGTTCTCAGTGTCTCTGAGAATTGCTCTGATTATCCGTGTGACCTCTTTGCTAAGACTCTCCAGAGAGCCGTCCTCAAAACCAACACACATCTTGACATATCTCCCTCATTGATCGCAGTGTCTCCAGGAACGGCATTCAATGAGCCAGGAACTTTTCTCCCTACACTGTCCATTGAGTTGTCCTCAAAACAAATATACCTCGTGCTATATCTCCCACATGGAAAATGCCAGGAGGGAAAAGTGGGGATTATGTTTAGACTTTCTCAGAACTGCTTCAAATCAACTAGATATCTTTGTGCTGTAAATCTCCCAACAGCCAAATGTAAAAGCAGCAAGCATCTCGCTGTATGTCCCACATCCAAAGTGCCAAGAGAGAGCTTGCTCTCCCTGTCTTTGAGTACTGTTTTCACTGTCCCGATTACCTCTTTGCTAACATTCTCTTCAGAGCTGCAGTGAAACCAGGAACCACGTGGAGAAGGCACCCACACTGAAAATGACTGGAAGGAACATTGGGGCTTCTTCTCAGTGTCTCTGACATAGGGTTTCACTGTGCCGGGAAAGTCTCTGCTAACAGCCTGCAGAGCGCTGTGCCCAATATACAGAAACGTCTTGCGGTATCTCCTACAGGGAAAGTGCCAGGAGGAATTGTGGAGCTTGGTCTCAGTGTCTCTGAGAATTGCTCTGATTATCCGTGTGACCTCTTTGCTAAGACTCTCCAGAGAGCCGTCCTCAAAAGCAACACACATCTTGACATATCTCCCTCATTGATCGCAGTGTCTCCAGGAACGGCATTCAAGGAGCCAGGAACTTTTCTACCTACACTGTCCGGGGACAGTTTCTTAAAACCAATATACCTCGTGCTATATCTCCCACATGGAAAATGCCAGGAGGGAAAAGTGGGGATTATGTTTAGACTTTCTCAGAACTGCGTCAAATCAACTAGATATCTTTGTGCTGTAAATCTCCCAACAGCCAAATGTAAAAGCAGCAAACATCTCGCTGTATGTCCTGCATCCAAAGTGCCAAGAGAGAGCTTGCTCTCCCTGTCTTTGAGTATTGTTTTCACTGTCCCGATTACCTCTTTGCTAACATTCTCTTCAGAGCTGCAGTGAAACCAGGAACCACGTGGAGAAGGCACCCACACTGAAAATGACTGGAAGGAACGTTGGGGCTTCTTCTCAGTGTCTCTGACATAGGGTTTCACTGTGCCGGGAAAGTCTCTGCTAACAGCCTGCAGAGCGCTGTGCCCAATATACAGAAACGTCTTGCGGTATCTCCTACAGGGAAAGTGCCAAGAGCGAATTGTCGATCTTGTTCTAAGTGTCTCTGAGAATTGCTCTGATTATCCGTGTGACCTCTTTGCTAAGACTCTCCAGAGAGCCGTCCTCAAAACCAACACACATCTTGAGATATCTCCCTCATTGATCGCAGTGTCTCCAGGAACGGCATTCAAGGAGCCAGGAACTTTTCTGCCCACACTGTCCGGGGACAGTTCCTTAAAACCAATATACATCCTGCTATATCTCCCACATGGAAAATGCCAGGAGGGAAAAGTGGGGATTATGTTTAGACTTTCTCAGAACTGCTTCAAATCAACTAGATATCTTTGTGCTGTAAATCTCCCAACAGCCAAATGTAAAAGCAGCAAACATCTCGCTGTATGTCCCGCATCCAAAGTGCCAAGAGAGTAATGTAGAGCTTGCTCTCCCTGTCTTTGAGTACTGTTTTCACTGTCCCGATTACCTCTTTGCTAACATTCTCTTCAGAGCTGCAGTGAAACCAGGAACCACGTGGAGAAGGCACCCACACTGAAAATGACTGGAAGGAACGTTGGGGCTTCTTCTCAGTGTCTCTGACATAGGGTTTCACTGTGCCGGGAAAGTCTCTGCTAACAGCCTGCAGAGCGCTGTGCCCAATATACAGAAACGTCTTGCGGTATCTCCTACAGGGAAAGTGCCAAGAGCGAATTGTGGAGCTTGGTCTCAGTGTCTCTGAGAATTGCTCTGATTATCCGTGTGACCTCTTTGCTAAGACTCTCCAGAGAGCCGTCCTCAAAACCAACACACGTGTTGACATATCTCCCACATTGATCGCAGGGTCTCCAGAAACGGCATTCAATGAGCCAGGAACTTTTCTCCCTTCACTGTCCATTGAGTTGTCCTCAAAACCAGTATACATCCTGCTATATCTCCTACATGGGAAGTGCCAGGTGGGAAATGTAGATCTTGTTCTCCCTGTCTTTGAGTACTGCTTTCTACTCTCCCCGTTACCTCTTTGCTAACATTCTCTCGAGAGAGAGTTGTGCTCAAAAGCAAAGCACATATCAAGACATATGTCCACATGGAAACTGCCAGCAGGGAAAGGTGGGGACTGTTCTTGGACTCGATAGGAACTGCTTCAAGTCACCTAATTATGTCTCTGCCTACTCTCGCCATAGAGCTAGGCGCAAAACCAACCAACAATCTTCTTGCTCTCCCTCCAACATGGAAAGAGCCAGGAGGGAATTGTAGGGCTTGTTTCTCAGTGTCTCCAATAACGGCATTCAGTGTGCCACCAACTTTTGTGCCTACACCCTCGAGGAGTTCTCCTCAAAATCCATAAACGTCTTGTTATACGTAAAACACGCAAAGGGCCAAAAGTGAATTGTATGGTTGTTCTCAGTGTCTCTGAGAATTGCTCTGATTATCCGTGTGACCTCTTTGCTAAGACTCTCCAGAGAGCCGTCCTCAAAAGCAACACACATCTTGACATATCTCCCTCATTGATCGCAGTGTCTCCAGAAACGGCATTCAAGGAGCCAGGAACTTTTCTCCCTACACTGTCCATTGAGTTGTCCTCAAAACAAATATACATCGCGCTATAACTCCCACATGGAAATGCCAGGAGGGAAAAGTGGGGATTATGTTTAGACTTTCTCAGAACTGCTTCAAATCAACTAGATATCTTTGTGCTGTAAATCTCCCAACAGCCAAATGTAAAAGCAGCAAGCATCTCGCTGTATGTCCCACATCCAAAGTGCCAAGAGAGAGCTTGCTCTCCCTGTCTTTGAGTACTGTTTTCACTGTCCCGATTACCTCTTTGCTAACATTCTCTTCAGAGCTGCAGTGAAACCAGGAACCACGTGGAGAAGGCACCCACAGTGAAAATGACTGGAAGGAACGTTGGGGCTTCTTCTCAGTGTCTCTGACATAGGGTTTCACTGTGCCGGGAAAGTCTCTGCTAACACCCTGCAGAGCGCTGTGCCCAATATACAGAAACGTCTTGCGGTATCTCCTACAGGGAAAGTGCCAGGAGGAATTGTGGAGCTTGGTCTCAGTGTCTCTGAGAATTGCTCTGATTATCTGTGTGACCTCTTTGCTAAGACTCTCCAGAGAGCCGTCCTCAAAAGCAACACACATCTTGACATATCTCCCTCATTGATCGCAGTGTCTCCAGGAACGGCATTCAAGGAGCCAGGAACTTTTCTACCTATACTGTCCGGGGACAGTTTCTTAAAACCAATATACATCCTGCTATATCTCCCACATGGAAAATGCCAGGAGGGAAAAGTGGGGATTATGTTTAGACTTTCTCAGAACTGCGTCAAATCAACTAGATATCTTTGTGCTGTAAATCTCCCAACAGCCAAATGTAAAAGCAGCAAACATCTCGCTGTATGTCCCGCATCCAAAGTGCCAAGAGAGAGCTTGCTCTCCCTGTCTTTGAGTATTGTTTTCACTGTCCCGATTACCTCTTTGCTAACATTCTCTTCAGAGCTGCAGTGAAACCAGGAACAACGTGGAGAAGGCACCCACAGTGAAAATGACTGGAAGGAACGTTGGGGCTTCTTCTCAGTGTCTCTGACATAGGGTTTCACTGTGCCGGGAAAGTCTCTGCTAACAGCCTGCAGAGCGCTGTGCCCAATATACAGAAACGTCTTGCGGTATCTCCTACAGGGAAAGTGCCAAGAGCGAATTGTCGATCTTGTTCTAAGTGTCTCTGAGAATTGCTCTGATTATCCGTGTGACCTCTTTGCTAAGACTCTCCAGAGAGCCGTCCTCAAAACCAACACACATCTTGAGATATCTCCCTCATTGATCGCAGTGTCTCCAGGAACGGCATTCAAGGAGCCAGGAACTTTTCTGCCCACACTGTCCGGGGACAGTTCCTTAAAACCAATATACATCCTGCTATATCTCCCACATGGAAAATGCCAGGAGGGAAAAGTGGGGATTATGTTTAGACTTTCTCAGAACTGCTTCAAATCAACTAGATATCTTTGTGCTGTAAATCTCCCAACAGCCAAATGTAAAAGCAGCAAACATCTCGCTGTATGTCCCGCATCCAAAGTGCCAAGAGAGTAATGTAGAGCTTGCTCTCCCTGTCTTTGAGTACTGTTTTCACTGTCCCGATTACCTCTTTGCTAACATTCTCTTCAGAGCTGCAGTGAAACCAGGAACCACGTGGAGAAGGCACCCACACTGAAAATGACTGGAAGGAACGTTGGGGCTTCTTCTCAGTGTCTCTGACATAGGGTTTCACTGTGCCGGGAAAGTCTCTGCTAACAGCCTGCAGAGCGCTGTGCCCAATATACAGAAACGTCTTGCGGTATCTCCTACAGGGAAAGTGCCAAGAGCGAATTGTGGAGCTTGGTCTCAGTGTCTCTGAGAATTGCTCTGATTATCCGTGTGACCTCTTTGCTAAGACTCTCCAGAGAGCCGTCCTCAAAACCAACACACGTGTTGACATATCTCCCACATTGATCGCAGGGTCTCCAGAAACGGCATTCAATGAGCCAGGAACTTTTCTCCCTTCACTGTCCATTGAGTTGTCCTCAAAACCAGTATACATCCTGCTATATCTCCTACATGGGAAGTGCCAGGTGGGAAATGTAGATCTTGTTCTCCCTGTCTTTGAGTACTGCTTTCTACTCTCCCCGTTACCTCTTTGCTAACATTCTCTCGAGAGAGAGTTGTGCTCAAAAGCAAAGCACATATCAAGACATATGTCCACATGGAAACTGCCAGCAGGGAAAGGTGGGGACTGTTCTTGGACTCGATAGGAACTGCTTCAAGTCACCTAATTATGTCTCTGCCTACTCTCGCCATAGAGCTAGGCGCAAAACCAACCAACAACTTCTTGCTCTACCTCCAACATGGAAAGAGCCAGGAGGGAATTGTAGGGCTTGTTTCTCAGTGTCTCCAATAACGGCATTCAGTGTGCCACCAACTTTTGTGCCTACACCCTCGAGGAGTTCTCCTCAAAATCCATAAACGTCTTGTTATACGTAAAACACGCAAAGGGCCAAAAGTGAATTGTATGGTTGTTCTCAGTGTCTCTGAGAATTGCTCTGATTATCCGTGTGACCTCTTTGCTAAGACTCTCCAGAGAGCCGTCCTCAAAAGCAACACACATCTTGACATATCTCCCTCATTGATCGCAGTGTCTCCAGGAACGGCATTCAATGAGCCAGGAACTTTTCTCCCTACACTGTCCATTGAGTTGTCCTCAAAACAAATATACCTCGTGCTATATCTCCCACATGGAAAATGCCAGGAGGGAAAAGTGGGGATTATGTTTAGACTTTCTCAGAACTGCTTCAAATCAACTAGATATCTTTGTGCTGTAAATCTCCCAACAGCCAAATGTAAAAGCAGCAAGCATCTCGCTGTATGTCCCACATCCAAAGTGCCAAGAGAGAGCTTGCTCTCCCTGTCTTTGAGTACTGTTTTCACTGTCCCGATTACCTCTTTGCTAACATTCTCTTCAGAGCTGCAGTGAAACCAGGAACCACGTGGAGAAGGCACCCACACTGAAAATGACTGGAAGGAACATTGGGGCTTCTTCTCAGTGTCTCTGACATAGGGTTTCACTGTGCCGGGAAAGTCTCTGCTAACAGCCTGCAGAGCGCTGTGCCCAATATACAGAAACGTCTTGCGGTATCTCCTACAGGGAAAGTGCCAGGAGGAATTGTGGAGCTTGGTCTCAGTGTCTCTGAGAATTGCTCTGATTATCCGTGTGACCTCTTTGCTAAGACTCTCCAGAGAGCCGTCCTCAAAAGCAACACACATCTTGACATATCTCCCTCATTGATCGCAGTGTCTCCAGGAACGGCATTCAAGGAGCCAGGAACTTTTCTACCTACACTGTCCGGGGACAGTTTCTTAAAACCAATATACCTCGTGCTATATCTCCCACATGGAAAATGCCAGGAGGGAAAAGTGGGGATTATGTTTAGACTTTCTCAGAACTGCGTCAAATCAACTAGATATCTTTGTGCTGTAAATCTCCCAACAGCCAAATGTAAAAGCAGCAAACATCTCGCTGTATGTCCTGCATCCAAAGTGCCAAGAGAGAGCTTGCTCTCCCTGTCTTTGAGTATTGTTTTCACTGTCCCGATTACCTCTTTGCTAACATTCTCTTCAGAGCTGCAGTGAAACCAGGAACCACGTGGAGAAGGCACCCACACTGAAAATGACTGGAAGGAACGTTGGGGCTTCTTCTCAGTGTCTCTGACATAGGGTTTCACTGTGCCGGGAAAGTCTCTGCTAACAGCCTGCAGAGCGCTGTGCCCAATATACAGAAACGTCTTGCGGTATCTCCTACAGGGAAAGTGCCAAGAGCGAATTGTCGATCTTGTTCTAAGTGTCTCTGAGAATTGCTCTGATTATCCGTGTGACCTCTTTGCTAAGACTCTCCAGAGAGCCGTCCTCAAAACCAACACACATCTTGAGATATCTCCCTCATTGATCGCAGTGTCTCCAGGAACGGCATTCAAGGAGCCAGGAACTTTTCTGCCCACACTGTCCGGGGACAGTTCCTTAAAACCAATATACATCCTGCTATATCTCCCACATGGAAAATGCCAGGAGGGAAAAGTGGGGATTATGTTTAGACTTTCTCAGAACTGCTTCAAATCAACTAGATATCTTTGTGCTGTAAATCTCCCAACAGCCAAATGTAAAAGCAGCAAACATCTCGCTGTATGTCCCGCATCCAAAGTGCCAAGAGAGTAATGTAGAGCTTGCTCTCCCTGTCTTTGAGTACTGTTTTCACTGTCCCGATTACCTCTTTGCTAACATTCTCTTCAGAGCTGCAGTGAAACCAGGAACCACGTGGAGAAGGCACCCACACTGAAAATGACTGGAAGGAACGTTGGGGCTTCTTCTCAGTGTCTCTGACATAGGGTTTCACTGTGCCGGGAAAGTCTCTGCTAACAGCCTGCAGAGCGCTGTGCCCAATATACAGAAACGTCTTGCGGTATCTCCTACAGGGAAAGTGCCAAGAGCGAATTGTGGAGCTTGGTCTCAGTGTCTCTGAGAATTGCTCTGATTATCCGTGTGACCTCTTTGCTAAGACTCTCCAGAGAGCCGTCCTCAAAACCAACACACGTGTTGACATATCTCCCACATTGATCGCAGGGTCTCCAGAAACGGCATTCAATGAGCCAGGAACTTTTCTCCCTTCACTGTCCATTGAGTTGTCCTCAAAACCAGTATACATCCTGCTATATCTCCTACATGGGAAGTGCCAGGTGGGAAATGTAGATCTTGTTCTCCCTGTCTTTGAGTACTGCTTTCTACTCTCCCCGTTACCTCTTTGCTAACATTCTCTCGAGAGAGAGTTGTGCTCAAAAGCAAAGCACATATCAAGACATATGTCCACATGGAAACTGCCAGCAGGGAAAGGTGGGGACTGTTCTTGGACTCGATAGGAACTGCTTCAAGTCACCTAATTATGTCTCTGCCTACTCTCGCCATAGAGCTAGGCGCAAAACCAACCAACAATCTTCTTGCTCTCCCTCCAACATGGAAAGAGCCAGGAGGGAATTGTAGGGCTTGTTTCTCAGTGTCTCCAATAACGGCATTCAGTGTGCCACCAACTTTTGTGCCTACACCCTCGAGGAGTTCTCCTCAAAATCCATAAACGTCTTGTTATACGTAAAACACGCAAAGGGCCAAAAGTGAATTGTATGGTTGTTCTCAGTGTCTCTGAGAATTGCTCTGATTATCCGTGTGACCTCTTTGCTAAGACTCTCCAGAGAGCCGTCCTCAAAAGCAACACACATCTTGACATATCTCCCTCATTGATCGCAGTGTCTCCAGAAACGGCATTCAAGGAGCCAGGAACTTTTCTCCCTACACTGTCCATTGAGTTGTCCTCAAAACAAATATACATCGCGCTATAACTCCCACATGGAAATGCCAGGAGGGAAAAGTGGGGATTATGTTTAGACTTTCTCAGAACTGCTTCAAATCAACTAGATATCTTTGTGCTGTAAATCTCCCAACAGCCAAATGTAAAAGCAGCAAGCATCTCGCTGTATGTCCCACATCCAAAGTGCCAAGAGAGAGCTTGCTCTCCCTGTCTTTGAGTACTGTTTTCACTGTCCCGATTACCTCTTTGCTAACATTCTCTTCAGAGCTGCAGTGAAACCAGGAACCACGTGGAGAAGGCACCCACAGTGAAAATGACTGGAAGGAACATTGGGGCTTCTTCTCAGTGTCTCTGACATAGGGTTTCACTGTGCCGGGAAAGTCTCTGCTAACACCCTGCAGAGCGCTGTGCCCAATATACAGAAACGTCTTGCGGTATCTCCTACAGGGAAAGTGCCAGGAGGAATTGTGGAGCTTGGTCTCAGTGTCTCTGAGAATTGCTCTGATTATCTGTGTGACCTCTTTGCTAAGACTCTCCAGAGAGCCGTCCTCAAAAGCAACACACATCTTGACATATCTCCCTCATTGATCGCAGTGTCTCCAGGAACGGCATTCAAGGAGCCAGGAACTTTTCTACCTATACTGTCCGGGGACAGTTTCTTAAAACCAATATACATCCTGCTATATCTCCCACATGGAAAATGCCAGGAGGGAAAAGTGGGGATTATGTTTAGACTTTCTCAGAACTGCGTCAAATCAACTAGATATCTTTGTGCTGTAAATCTCCCAACAGCCAAATGTAAAAGCAGCAAACATCTCGCTGTATGTCCCGCATCCAAAGTGCCAAGAGAGAGCTTGCTCTCCCTGTCTTTGAGTATTGTTTTCACTGTCCCGATTACCTCTTTGCTAACATTCTCTTCAGAGCTGCAGTGAAACCAGGAACAACGTGGAGAAGGCACCCACAGTGAAAATGACTGGAAGGAACGTTGGGGCTTCTTCTCAGTGTCTCTGACATAGGGTTTCACTGTGCCGGGAAAGTCTCTGCTAACAGCCTGCAGAGCGCTGTGCCCAATATACAGAAACGTCTTGCGGTATCTCCTACAGGGAAAGTGCCAAGAGCGAATTGTCGATCTTGTTCTAAGTGTCTCTGAGAATTGCTCTGATTATCCGTGTGACCTCTTTGCTAAGACTCTCCAGAGAGCCGTCCTCAAAACCAACACACATCTTGAGATATCTCCCTCATTGATCGCAGTGTCTCCAGGAACGGCATTCAAGGAGCCAGGAACTTTTCTGCCCACACTGTCCGGGGACAGTTCCTTAAAACCAATATACATCCTGCTATATCTCCCACATGGAAAGTGCCAGGAGGGAAAAGTGGGGATTATGTTTAGACTTTCTCAGAACTGCTTCAAATCAACTAGATATCTTTGTGCTGTAAATCTCCCAACAGCCAAATGTAAAAGCAGCAAACATCTCGCTGTATGTCCCGCATCCAAAGTGCCAAGAGAGTAATGTAGAGCTTGCTCTCCCTGTCTTTGAGTACTGTTTTCACTGTCCCGATTACCTCTTTGCTAACATTCTCTTCAGAGCTGCAGTGAAACAAGGAACCACGTGGAGAAGGCACCCACACTGAAAATGACTGGAAGGAACGTTGGGGCTTCTTCTCAGTGTCTCTGACATAGGGTTTCACTGTGCCGGGAAAGTCTCTGCTAACAGCCTGCAGAGCGCTGTGCCCAATATACAGAAACGTCTTGCGGTATCTCCTACAGGGAAAGTGCCAAGAGCGAATTGTGGAGCTTGGTCTCAGTGTCTCTGAGAATTGCTCTGATTATCCGTGTGACCTCTTTGCTAAGACTCTCCAGAGAGCCGTCCTCAAAACCAACACACGTGTTGACATATCTCCCACATTGATCGCAGGGTCTCCAGAAACGGCATTCAATGAGCCAGGAACTTTTCTCCCTTCACTGTCCATTGAGTTGTCCTCAAAACCAGTATACATCCTGCTATATCTCCTACATGGGAAGTGCCAGGTGGGAAATGTAGATCTTGTTCTCCCTGTCTTTGAGTACTGCTTTCTACTCTCCCCGTTACCTCTTTGCTAACATTCTCTCGAGAGAGAGTTGTGCTCAAAAGCAAAGCACATATCAAGACATATGTCCACATGGAAACTGCCAGCAGGGAAAGGTGGGGACTGTTCTTGGACTCGATAGGAACTGCTTCAAGTCACCTAATTATGTCTCTGCCTACTCTCGCCATAGAGCTAGGCGCAAAACCAACCAACAATCTTCTTGCTCTACCTCCAACATGGAAAGAGCCAGGAGGGAATTGTAGGGCTTGTTTCTCAGTGTCTCCAATAACGGCATTCAGTGTGCCACCAACTTTTGTGCCTACACCCTCGAGGAGTTCTCCTCAAAATCCATAAACGTCTTGTTATACGTAAAACACGCAAAGGGCCAAAAGTGAATTGTATGGTTGTTCTCAGTGTCTCTGAGAATTGCTCTGATTATCCGTGTGACCTCTTTGCTAAGACTCTCCAGAGAGCCGTCCTCAAAAGCAACACACATCTTGACATATCTCCCTCATTGATCGCAGTGTCTCCAGAAACGGCATTCAAGGAGCCAGGAACTTTTCTCCCTACACTGTCCATTGAGTTGTCCTCAAAACAAATATACATCGTGCTATATCTCCCACATGGAAAATGCCAAGAGGCAAAAGTGGGGATTATGTTTAGACTTTCTCAGAACTGCTTCAAATCAACTAGATATCTTTGTGCTGTAAATCTCCCAACAGCCAAATGTAAAAGCAGCAAACATCTCGCTGTATGTCCCGCATCCAAAGTGCCAAGAGAGAGCTTGCTCTCCCTGTCTTTGAGTATTGTTTTCACTGTCCCGATTACCTCTTTGCTAACATTCTCTTCAGAGCTGCAGTGAAACCAGGAACCACGTGGAGAAGGCACCCACACTGAAAATGACTGGAAGGAACATTGGGGCTTCTTCTCAGTGTCTCTGACATAGGGTTTCACTGTGCCGGGAAAGTCTCTGCTAACAGCCTGCAGAGCGCTGTGCCCAATATACAGAAACGTCTTGCGGTATCTCCTACAGGGAAAGTGCCAGGAGGAATTGTGGAGCTTGGTCTCAGTGTCTCTGAGAATTGCTCTGATTATCCGTGTGACCTCTTTGCTAAGACTCTCCAGAGAGCCGTCCTCAAAAGCAACACACATCTTGACATATCTCCCTCATTGATCGCAGTGTCTCCAGGAACGGCATTCAATGAGCCAGGAACTTTTCTACCTACACTGTCCGGGGACAGTTTCTTAAAACCAATATACCTCGTGCTATATCTCCCACATGGAAAATGCCAGGAGGGAAAAGTGGGGATTATGTTTAGACTTTCTCAGAACTGCTTCAAATCAACTAGATATCTTTGTGCTGTAAATCTCCCAACAGCCAAATGCAAAAGCAGCAAACATCTCGCTGTATGTCCCGCATCCAAAGTGCCAAGAGAGAGCTTGCTCTCCCTGTCTTTGAGTACTGTTTTCACTGTCCCGATTACCTCTTTGCTAACATTCTCTTCAGAGCTGCAGTGAAACCAGGAACCACGTGGAGAAGGCACCCACAGTGAAAATGACTGGAAGGAACATTGGGGCTTCTTCTCAGTGTCTCTGACATAGGGTTTCACTGTGCCGGGACAGTCTCTGCTAACAGCCTGCAGAGCGCTGTGCCCAATATACAGAAACGTCTTGCGGTATCTCCTACAGGGAAAGTGCCAAGAGCGAATTGTCGATCTTGTTCTCAGTGTCTCTGAGAATTGCTCTGATTATCCGTGTGACCTCTTTGCTAAGACTCTCCAGAGAGCCGTCCTCAAAAGCAACACACATCTTGACATATCTCCCTCATTGATCGCAGTGTCTCCAGGAACGGCATTCAAGGAGCCAGGAACTTTTCTGCCCACACTGTCCGGGGACAGTTCCTTAAAACCAATATACATCCTGCTATATCTCCCACATGGAAAATGCCAGGAGGCAAAAGTGGGGATTATGTTTAGACTTTCTCAGAACTGCTTCAAATCAACTAGATATCTTTGTGCTGTAAATCTCCCAACAGCCAAATGTAAAAGCAGCAAACATCTCGCTGTATGTCCAGCATCCAAAGTGCCAAGAGAGTAATGTAGAGCTTGCGCTCCCTGTCTTTGAGTATTGTTTTCACTGTCCCGATTACCTCTTTGCTAACATTCTCTTCAGAGCTGCAGTGAAACCAGGAACCACGTGGAGAAGGCACCCACACTGAAAATGACTGGAAGGAACGTTGGGGCTTCTTCTCAGTGTCTCTGACATAGGGTTTCACTGTGCCGGGAAAGTCTCTGCTAACAGCCTGCAGAGCGCTGTGCCCAATATACAGAAACGTCTTGCGGTATCTCCTACAGGGAAAGTGCCAAGAGCGAATTGTTGATCTTGGTCTCAGTGTCTCTGAGAATTGCTCTGATTATCCGTGTGACCTCTTTGCTAAGACTCTCCAGAGAGCCGTCCTCAAAACCAACACACGTGTTGACATATCTCCCACATTGATCGCAGGGTCTCCAGAAACGGCATTCAATGAGCCAGGAACTTTTCTCCCTTCACTGTCCATTGAGTTGTCCTCAAAACCAGTATACATCCTGCTATATCTCCTACATGGGAAGTGCCAGGTGGGAAATGTAGATCTTGTTCTCCCTGTCTTTGAGTACTGCTTTCTACTCTCCCCGTTACCTCTTTGCTAACATTCTCTCGAGAGAGAGTTGTGCTCAAAAGCAAAGCACATATCAAGACATATGTCCACATGGAAACTGCCAGCAGGGAAAGGTGGGGACTGTTCTTGGACTCGATAGGAACTGCTTCAAGTCACCTAATTATGTCTCTGCCTACTCTCGCCATAGAGCTAGGCGCAAAACCAACCAACAATCTTCTTGCTCTACCTCCAACATGGAAAGAGCCAGGAGGGAATTGTAGGGCTTGTTTCTCAGTGTCTCCAATAACGGCATTCAGTGTGCCACCAACTTTTGTGCCTACACCCTCGAGGAGTTCTCCTCAAAATCCATAAACGTCTTGTTATACGTAAAACACGCAAAGGGCCAAAAGTGAATTGTATGGTTGTTCTCAGTGTCTCTGAGAATTGCTCTGATTATCCGTGTGACCTCTTTGCTAAGACTCTCCAGAGAGCCGTCCTCAAAAGCAACACACATCTTGACATATCTCCCTCATTGATCGCAGTGTCTCCAGGAACGGCATTCAAGGAGCCAGGAACTTTTCTCCCTACACTGTCCATTGAGTTGTCCTCAAAACAAATATACATCGTGCTATATCTCCCACATGGAAAATGCCAAGAGGCAAAAGTGGGGATTATGTTTAGACTTTCTCAGAACTGCGTCAAATCAACTAGATATCTTTGTGCTGTAAATCTCCCAACAGCCAAATGTAAAAGCAGCAAACATCTCGCTGTATGTCCCGCATCCAAAGTGCCAAGAGAGAGCTTGCTCTCCCTGTCTTTGAGTATTGTTTTCACTGTCCCGATTACCTCTTTGCTAACATTCTCTTCAGAGCTGCAGTGAAACCAGGAACCACGTGGAGAAGGCACCCACACTGAAAATGACTGGAAGGAACATTGGGGCTTCTTCTCAGTGTCTCTGACATAGGGTTTCACTGTGCCGGGAAAGTCTCTGCTAACAGCCTGCAGAGCGCTGTGCCCAATATACAGAAACGTCTTGCGGTATCTCCTACAGGGAAAGTGCCAGGAGGAATTGTCGAGCTTGGTCTCAGTGTCTCTGAGAATTGCTCTGATTATCCGTGTGACCTCTTTGCTAAGACTCTCCAGAGAGCCGTCCTCAAAAGCAACACACATCTTGACATATCTCCCTCATTGATCGCAGTGTCTCCAGGAAGGGCATTCAATGAGCCAGGAACTTTTCTACCTACACTGTCCGGGGACAGTTTCTTAAAACCAATATACCTCGTGCTATATCTCCCACATGGAAAATGCCAGGAGGGAAAAGTGGGGATTATGTTTAGACTTTCTCAGAACTGCTTCAAATCAACTAGATATCTTTGTGCTGTAAATCTCCCAACAGCCAAATGCAAAAGCAGCAAACATCTCGCTGTATGTCCAGCATCCAAAGTGCCAAGAGAGAGCTTGCTCTCCCTGTCTTTGAGTACTGTTTTCACTGTCCCGATTACCTCTTTGCTAACATTCTCTTCAGAGCTGCAGTGAAACCAGGAACCACGTGGAGAAGGCACCCACACTGAAAATGACTGGAAGGAACATTGGGGCTTCTTCTCAGTGTCTCTGACATAGGGTTTCACTGTGCCGGGACAGTCTCTGCTAACAGCCTGCAGAGCGCTGTGCCCAATATACAGAAACGTCTTGCGGTATCTCCTACAGGGAAAGTGCCAAGAGCGAATTGTCGATCTTGTTCTCAGTGTCTCTGAGAATTGCTCTGATTATCCGTGTGACCTCTTTGCTAAGACTCTCCAGAGAGCCGTCCTCAAAAGCAACACACATCTTGACATATCTCCCTCATTGATCGCAGTGTCTCCAGGAACGGCATTCAAGGAGCCAGGAACTTTTCTGCCCACACTGTCCGGGGACAGTTCCTTAAAACCAATATACATCCTGCTATATCTCCCACATGGAAAATGCCAGGAGGCAAAAGTGGGGATTATGTTTAGACTTTCTCAGAACTGCTTCAAATCAACTAGATATCTTTGTGCTGTAAATCTCCCAACAGCCAAATGTAAAAGCAGCAAACATCTCGCTGTATGTCCAGCATCCAAAGTGCCAAGAGAGTAATGTAGAGCTTGCGCTCCCTGTCTTTGAGTACTGTTTTCACTGTCCCGATTACCTCTTTGCTAACATTCTCTTCAGAGCTGCAGTGAAACCAGGAACCACGTGGAGAAGGCACCCACACTGAAAATGACTGGAAGGAACGTTGGGGCTTCTTCTCAGTGTCTCTGACATAGGGTTTCACTGTGCCGGGAAAGTCTCTGCTAACAGCCTGCAGAGCGCTGTGCCCAATATACAGAAACGTCTTGCGGTATCTCCTACAGGGAAAGTGCCAAGAGCGAATTGTGGAGCTTGGTCTCAGTGTCTCTGAGAATTGCTCTGATTATCCGTGTGACCTCTTTGCTAAGACTCTCCAGAGAGCCGTCCTCAAAACCAACACACGTGTTGACATATCTCCCACATTGATCGCAGGGTCTCCAGAAACGGCATTCAATGAGCCAGGAACTTTTCTCCCTTCACTGTCCATTGAGTTGTCCTCAAAACCAGTATACATCCTGCTATATCTCCTACATGGGAAGTGCCAGGTGGGAAATGTAGATCTTGTTCTCCCTGTCTTTGAGTACTGCTTTCTACTCTCCCCGTTACCTCTTTGCTAACATTCTCTCGAGAGAGAGTTGTGCTCAAAAGCAAAGCACATATCAAGACATATGTCCACATGGAAACTGCCAGCAGGGAAAGGTGGGGACTGTTCTTGGACTCGATAGGAACTGCTTCAAGTCACCTAATTATGTCTCTGCCTACTCTCGCCATAGAGCTAGGCGCAAAACCAACCAACAATCTTCTTGCTCTACCTCCAACATGGAAAGAGCCAGGAGGGAATTGTAGGGCTTGTTTCTCAGTGTCTCCAATAACGGCATTCAGTGTGCCACCAACTTTTGTGCCTACACCCTCGAGGAGTTCTCCTCAAAATCCATAAACGTCTTGTTATACGTAAAACACGCAAAGGGCCAAAAGTGAATTGTATGGTTGTTCTCAGTGTCTCTGAGAATTGCTCTGATTATCCGTGTGACCTCTTTGCTAAGACTCTCCAGAGAGCCGTCCTCAAAAGCAACACACATCTTGACATATCTCCCTCATTGATCGCAGTGTCTCCAGGAACGGCATTCAAGGAGCCAGGAACTTTTCTCCCTACACTGTCCATTGAGTTGTCCTCAAAACAAATATACATCGTGCTATATCTCCCACATGGAAAATGCCAAGAGGGAAAAGTGGGGATTATGTTTAGACTTTCTCAGAACTGCGTCAAATCAACTAGATATCTTTGTGCTGTAAATCTCCCAACAGCCAAATGTAAAAGCAGCAAACATCTCGCTGTATGTCCTGCATCCAAAGTGCCAAGAGAGAGCTTGCTCTCCCTGTCTTTGAGTATTGTTTTCACTGTCCCGATTACCTCTTTGCTAACATTCTCTTCAGAGCTGCAGTGAAACCAGGAACCACGTGGAGAAGGCACCCACAGTGAAAATGACTGGAAGGAACATTGGGGCTTCTTCTCAGTGTCTCTGACATAGGGTTTCACTGTGCCGGGACAGTCTCTGCTAACAGCCTGCAGAGCGCTGTGCCCAATATACAGAAACGTCTTGCGGTATCTCCTACAGGGAAAGTGCCAAGAGCGAATTGTCGATCTTGTTCTCAGTGTCTCTGAGAATTGCTCTGATTATCCGTGTGACCTCTTTGCTAAGACTCTCCAGAGAGCCGTCCTCAAAAGCAACACACATCTTGACATATCTCCCTCATTGATCGCAGTGTCTCCAGGAACGGCATTCAAGGAGCCAGGAACTTTTCTGCCCACACTGTCCGGGGACAGTTCCTTAAAACCAATATACATCCTGCTATATCTCCCACATGGAAAATGCCAGGAGGCAAAAGTGGGGATTATGTTTAGACTTTCTCAGAACTGCTTCAAATCAACTAGATATCTTTGTGCTGTAAATCTCCCAACAGCCAAATGTAAAAGCAGCAAACATCTCGCTGTATGTCCAGCATCCAAAGTGCCAAGAGAGTAATGTAGAGCTTGCGCTCCCTGTCTTTGAGTACTGTTTTCACTGTCCCGATTACCTCTTTGCTAACATTCTCTTCAGAGCTGCAGTGAAACCAGGAACCACGTGGAGAAGGCACCCACACTGAAAATGACTGGAAGGAACGTTGGGGCTTCTTCTCAGTGTCTCTGACATAGGGTTTCACTGTGCCGGGAAAGTCTCTGCTAACAGCCTGCAGAGCGCTGTGCCCAATATACAGAAACGTCTTGCGGTATCTCCTACAGGGAAAGTGCCAAGAGCGAATTGTTGATCTTGGTCTCAGTGTCTCTGAGAATTGCTCTGATTATCCGTGTGACCTCTTTGCTAAGACTCTCCAGAGAGCCGTCCTCAAAAGCAACACACGTGTTGACATATCTCCCACATTGATCGCAGGGTCTCCAGAAACGGCATTCAATGAGCCAGGAACTTTTCTCCCTTCACTGTCCATTGAGTTGTCCTCAAAACCAGTATACATCCTGCTATATCTCCTACATGGGAAGTGCCAGGTGGGAAATGTAGATCTTGTTCTCCCTGTCTTTGAGTACTGCTTTCTACTCTCCCCGTTACCTCTTTGCTAACATTCTCTCGAGAGAGAGTTGTGCTCAAAAGCAAAGCACATATCAAGACATATGTCCACATGGAAACTGCCAGCAGGGAAAGGTGGGGACTGTTCTTGGACTCGATAGGAACTGCTTCAAGTCACCTAATTATGTCTCTGCCTACTCTCGCCATAGAGCTAGGCGCAAAACCAACCAACAATCTTCTTGCTCTACCTCCAACATGGAAAGAGCCAGGAGGGAATTGTAGGGCTTGTTTCTCAGTGTCTCCAATAACGGCATTCAGTGTGCCACCAACTTTTGTGCCTACACCCTCGAGGAGTTCTCCTCAAAATCCATAAACGTCTTGTTATACGTAAAACACGCAAAGGGCCAAAAGTGAATTGTATGGTTGTTCTCAGTGTCTCTGAGAATTGCTCTGATTATCCGTGTGACCTCTTTGCTAAGACTCTCCAGAGAGCCGTCCTCAAAAGCAACACACATCTTGACATATCTCCCTCATTGATCGCAGTGTCTCCAGGAACGGCATTCAAGGAGCCAGGAACTTTTCTCCCTACACTGTCCATTGAGTTGTCCTCAAAACAAATATACATCGTGCTATATCTCCCACATGGAAAATGCCAAGAGGCAAAAGTGGGGATTATGTTTAGACTTTCTCAGAACTGCGTCAAATCAACTAGATATCTTTGTGCTGTAAATCTCCCAACAGCCAAATGTAAAAGCAGCAAACATCTCGCTGTATGTCCCGCATCCAAAGTGCCAAGAGAGAGCTTGCTCTCCCTGTCTTTGAGTATTGTTTTCACTGTCCCGATTACCTCTTTGCTAACATTCTCTTCAGAGCTGCAGTGAAACCAGGAACCACGTGGAGAAGGCACCCACACTGAAAATGACTGGAAGGAACATTGGGGCTTCTTCTCAGTGTCTCTGACATAGGGTTTCACTGTGCCGGGAAAGTCTCTGCTAACAGCCTGCAGAGCGCTGTGCCCAATATACAGAAACGTCTTGCGGTATCTCCTACAGGGAAAGTGCCAGGAGGAATTGTGGAGCTTGGTCTCAGTGTCTCTGAGAATTGCTCTGATTATCCGTGTGACCTCTTTGCTAAGACTCTCCAGAGAGCCGTCCTCAAAAGCAACACACATCTTGACATATCTCCCTCATTGATCGCAGTGTCTCCAGGAAGGGCATTCAATGAGCCAGGAACTTTTCTACCTACACTGTCCGGGGACAGTTTCTTAAAACCAATATACCTCGTGCTATATCTCCCACATGGAAAATGCCAGGAGGGAAAAGTGGGGATTATGTTTAGACTTTCTCAGAACTGCTTCAAATCAACTAGATATCTTTGTGCTGTAAATCTCCCAACAGCCAAATGCAAAAGCAGCAAACATCTCGCTGTATGTCCCGCATCCAAAGTGCCAAGAGAGAGCTTGCTCTCCCTGTCTTTGAGTACTGTTTTCACTGTCCCGATTACCTCTTTGCTAACATTCTCTTCAGAGCTGCAGTGAAACCAGGAACCACGTGGAGAAGGCACCCACAGTGAAAATGACTGGAAGGAACATTGGGGCTTCTTCTCAGTGTCTCTGACATAGGGTTTCACTGTGCCGGGACAGTCTCTGCTAACAGCCTGCAGAGCGCTGTGCCCAATATACAGAAACGTCTTGCGGTATCTCCTACAGGGAAAGTGCCAAGAGCGAATTGTCGATCTTGTTCTCAGTGTCTCTGAGAATTGCTCTGATTATCCGTGTGACCTCTTTGCTAAGACTCTCCAGAGAGCCGTCCTCAAAAGCAACACACATCTTGACATATCTCCCTCATTGATCGCAGTGTCTCCAGGAACGGCATTCAAGGAGCCAGGAACTTTTCTGCCCACACTGTCCGGGGACAGTTCCTTAAAACCAATATACATCCTGCTATATCTCCCACATGGAAAATGCCAGGAGGCAAAAGTGGGGATTATGTTTAGACTTTCTCAGAACTGCTTCAAATCAACTAGATATCTTTGTGCTGTAAATCTCCCAACAGCCAAATGTAAAAGCAGCAAACATCTCGCTGTATGTCCAGCATCCAAAGTGCCAAGAGAGTAATGTAGAGCTTGCGCTCCCTGTCTTTGAGTACTGTTTTCACTGTCCCGATTACCTCTTTGCTAACATTCTCTTCAGAGCTGCAGTGAAACCAGGAACCACGTGGAGAAGGCACCCACACTGAAAATGACTGGAAGGAACGTTGGGGCTTCTTCTCAGTGTCTCTGACATAGGGTTTCACTGTGCCGGGAAAGTCTCTGCTAACAGCCTGCAGAGCGCTGTGCCCAATATACAGAAACGTCTTGCGGTATCTCCTACAGGGAAAGTGCCAAGAGCGAATTGTGGAGCTTGGTCTCAGTGTCTCTGAGAATTGCTCTGATTATCCGTGTGACCTCTTTGCTAAGACTCTCCAGAGAGCCGTCCTCAAAACCAACACACGTGTTGACATATCTCCCACATTGATCGCAGGGTCTCCAGAAACGGCATTCAATGAGCCAGGAACTTTTCTCCCTTCACTGTCCATTGAGTTGTCCTCAAAACCAGTATACATCCTGCTATATCTCCTACATGGGAAGTGCCAGGTGGGAAATGTAGATCTTGTTCTCCCTGTCTTTGAGTACTGCTTTCTACTCTCCCCGTTACCTCTTTGCTAACATTCTCTCGAGAGAGAGTTGTGCTCAAAAGCAAAGCACATATCAAGACATATGTCCACATGGAAACTGCCAGCAGGGAAAGGTGGGGACTGTTCTTGGACTCGATAGGAACTGCTTCAAGTCACCTAATTATGTCTCTGCCTACTCTCGCCATAGAGCTAGGCGCAAAACCAACCAACAATCTTCTTGCTCTACCTCCAACATGGAAAGAGCCAGGAGGGAATTGTAGGGCTTGTTTCTCAGTGTCTCCAATAACGGCATTCAGTGTGCCACCAACTTTTGTGCCTACACCCTCGAGGAGTTCTCCTCAAAATCCATAAACGTCTTGTTATACGTAAAACACGCAAAGGGCCAAAAGTGAATTGTATGGTTGTTCTCAGTGTCTCTGAGAATTGCTCTGATTATCCGTGTGACCTCTTTGCTAAGACTCTCCAGAGAGCCGTCCTCAAAAGCAACACACATCTTGACATATCTCCCTCATTGATCGCAGTGTCTCCAGGAAGGGCATTCAATGAGCCAGGAACTTTTCTACCTACACTGTCCGGGGACAGTTTCTTAAAACCAATATACCTCGTGCTATATCTCCCACATGGAAAATGCCAGGAGGGAAAAGTGGGGATTATGTTTAGACTTTCTCAGAACTGCTTCAAATCAACTAGATATCTTTGTGCTGTAAATCTCCCAACAGCCAAATGCAAAAGCAGCAAACATCTCGCTGTATGTCCCGCATCCAAAGTGCCAAGAGAGAGCTTGCTCTCCCTGTCTTTGAGTACTGTTTTCACTGTCCCGATTACCTCTTTGCTAACATTCTCTTCAGAGCTGCAGTGAAACCAGGAACCACGTGGAGAAGGCACCCACAGTGAAAATGACTGGAAGGAACATTGGGGCTTCTTCTCAGTGTCTCTGACATAGGGTTTCACTGTGCCGGGACAGTCTCTGCTAACAGCCTGCAGAGCGCTGTGCCCAATATACAGAAACGTCTTGCGGTATCTCCTACAGGGAAAGTGCCAAGAGCGAATTGTCGATCTTGTTCTCAGTGTCTCTGAGAATTGCTCTGATTATCCGTGTGACCTCTTTGCTAAGACTCTCCAGAGAGCCGTCCTCAAAAGCAACACACATCTTGACATATCTCCCTCATTGATCGCAGTGTCTCCAGGAACGGCATTCAAGGAGCCAGGAACTTTTCTGCCCACACTGTCCGGGGACAGTTCCTTAAAACCAATATACATCCTGCTATATCTCCCACATGGAAAATGCCAGGAGGCAAAAGTGGGGATTATGTTTAGACTTTCTCAGAACTGCTTCAAATCAACTAGATATCTTTGTGCTGTAAATCTCCCAACAGCCAAATGTAAAAGCAGCAAACATCTCGCTGTATGTCCAGCATCCAAAGTGCCAAGAGAGTAATGTAGAGCTTGCGCTCCCTGTCTTTGAGTACTGTTTTCACTGTCCCGATTACCTCTTTGCTAACATTCTCTTCAGAGCTGCAGTGAAACCAGGAACCACGTGGAGAAGGCACCCACACTGAAAATGACTGGAAGGAACGTTGGGGCTTCTTCTCAGTGTCTCTGACATAGGGTTTCACTGTGCCGGGAAAGTCTCTGCTAACAGCCTGCAGAGCGCTGTGCCCAATATACAGAAACGTCTTGCGGTATCTCCTACAGGGAAAGTGCCAAGAGCGAATTGTTGATCTTGGTCTCAGTGTCTCTGAGAATTGCTCTGATTATCCGTGTGACCTCTTTGCTAAGACTCTCCAGAGAGCCGTCCTCAAAAGCAACACACGTGTTGACATATCTCCCACATTGATCGCAGGGTCTCCAGAAACGGCATTCAATGAGCCAGGAACTTTTCTCCCTTCACTGTCCATTGAGTTGTCCTCAAAACCAGTATACATCCTGCTATATCTCCTACATGGGAAGTGCCAGGTGGGAAATGTAGATCTTGTTCTCCCTGTCTTTGAGTACTGCTTTCTACTCTCCCCGTTACCTCTTTGCTAACATTCTCTCGAGAGAGAGTTGTGCTCAAAAGCAAAGCACATATCAAGACATATGTCCACATGGAAACTGCCAGCAGGGAAAGGTGGGGACTGTTCTTGGACTCGATAGGAACTGCTTCAAGTCACCTAATTATGTCTCTGCCTACTCTCGCCATAGAGCTAGGCGCAAAACCAACCAACAATCTTCTTGCTCTACCTCCAACATGGAAAGAGCCAGGAGGGAATTGTAGGGCTTGTTTCTCAGTGTCTCCAATAACGGCATTCAGTGTGCCACCAACTTTTGTGCCTACACCCTCGAGGAGTTCTCCTCAAAATCCATAAACGTCTTGTTATACGTAAAACACGCAAAGGGCCAAAAGTGAATTGTATGGTTGTTCTCAGTGTCTCTGAGAATTGCTCTGATTATCCGTGTGACCTCTTTGCTAAGACTCTCCAGAGAGCCGTCCTCAAAAGCAACACACATCTTGACATATCTCCCTCATTGATCGCAGTGTCTCCAGGAACGGCATTCAAGGAGCCAGGAACTTTTCTCCCTACACTGTCCATTGAGTTGTCCTCAAAACAAATATACATCGTGCTATATCTCCCACATGGAAAATGCCAAGAGGCAAAAGTGGGGATTATGTTTAGACTTTCTCAGAACTGCGTCAAATCAACTAGATATCTTTGTGCTGTAAATCTCCCAACAGCCAAATGTAAAAGCAGCAAACATCTCGCTGTATGTCCCGCATCCAAAGTGCCAAGAGAGAGCTTGCTCTCCCTGTCTTTGAGTATTGTTTTCACTGTCCCGATTACCTCTTTGCTAACATTCTCTTCAGAGCTGCAGTGAAACCAGGAACCACGTGGAGAAGGCACCCACACTGAAAATGACTGGAAGGAACATTGGGGCTTCTTCTCAGTGTCTCTGACATAGGGTTTCACTGTGCCGGGAAAGTCTCTGCTAACAGCCTGCAGAGCGCTGTGCCCAATATACAGAAACGTCTTGCGGTATCTCCTACAGGGAAAGTGCCAGGAGGAATTGTGGAGCTTGGTCTCAGTGTCTCTGAGAATTGCTCTGATTATCCGTGTGACCTCTTTGCTAAGACTCTCCAGAGAGCCGTCCTCAAAAGCAACACACATCTTGACATATCTCCCTCATTGATCGCAGTGTCTCCAGGAAGGGCATTCAATGAGCCAGGAACTTTTCTACCTACACTGTCCGGGGACAGTTTCTTAAAACCAATATACCTCGTGCTATATCTCCCACATGGAAAATGCCAGGAGGGAAAAGTGGGGATTATGTTTAGACTTTCTCAGAACTGCTTCAAATCAACTAGATATCTTTGTGCTGTAAATCTCCCAACAGCCAAATGCAAAAGCAGCAAACATCT
The DNA here is from genome assembly GCF_964199755.1 of Larus michahellis. Taxonomy (NCBI): domain Eukaryota; kingdom Metazoa; phylum Chordata; class Aves; order Charadriiformes; family Laridae; genus Larus; species Larus michahellis. Next base: position 111,587 of record NW_027436324.1, on the reverse strand, counting down.
CGCTGTATGTCCCGCATCCAAAGTGCCAAGAGAGAGCTTGCTCTCCCTGTCTTTGAGTACTGTTTTCACTGTCCCGATTACCTCTTTGCTAACATTCTCTTCAGAGCTGCAGTGAAACCAGGAACCACGTGGAGAAGGCACCCACAGTGAAAATGACTGGAAGGAACATTGGGGCTTCTTCTCAGTGTCTCTGACATAGGGTTTCACTGTGCCGGGACAGTCTCTGCTAACAGCCTGCAGAGCGCTGTGCCCAATATACAGAAACGTCTTGCGGTATCTCCTACAGGGAAAGTGCCAAGAGCGAATTGTCGATCTTGTTCTCAGTGTCTCTGAGAATTGCTCTGATTATCCGTGTGACCTCTTTGCTAAGACTCTCCAGAGAGCCGTCCTCAAAAGCAACACACATCTTGACATATCTCCCTCATTGATCGCAGTGTCTCCAGGAACGGCATTCAAGGAGCCAGGAACTTTTCTGCCCACACTGTCCGGGGACAGTTCCTTAAAACCAATATACATCCTGCTATATCTCCCACATGGAAAATGCCAGGAGGCAAAAGTGGGGATTATGTTTAGACTTTCTCAGAACTGCTTCAAATCAACTAGATATCTTTGTGCTGTAAATCTCCCAACAGCCAAATGTAAAAGCAGCAAACATCTCGCTGTATGTCCAGCATCCAAAGTGCCAAGAGAGTAATGTAGAGCTTGCGCTCCCTGTCTTTGAGTACTGTTTTCACTGTCCCGATTACCTCTTTGCTAACATTCTCTTCAGAGCTGCAGTGAAACCAGGAACCACGTGGAGAAGGCACCCACACTGAAAATGACTGGAAGGAACGTTGGGGCTTCTTCTCAGTGTCTCTGACATAGGGTTTCACTGTGCCGGGAAAGTCTCTGCTAACAGCCTGCAGAGCGCTGTGCCCAATATACAGAAACGTCTTGCGGTATCTCCTACAGGGAAAGTGCCAAGAGCGAATTGTGGAGCTTGGTCTCAGTGTCTCTGAGAATTGCTCTGATTATCCGTGTGACCTCTTTGCTAAGACTCTCCAGAGAGCCGTCCTCAAAACCAACACACGTGTTGACATATCTCCCACATTGATCGCAGGGTCTCCAGAAACGGCATTCAATGAGCCAGGAACTTTTCTCCCTTCACTGTCCATTGAGTTGTCCTCAAAACCAGTATACATCCTGCTATATCTCCTACATGGGAAGTGCCAGGTGGGAAATGTAGATCTTGTTCTCCCTGTCTTTGAGTACTGCTTTCTACTCTCCCCGTTACCTCTTTGCTAACATTCTCTCGAGAGAGAGTTGTGCTCAAAAGCAAAGCACATATCAAGACATATGTCCACATGGAAACTGCCAGCAGGGAAAGGTGGGGACTGTTCTTGGACTCGATAGGAACTGCTTCAAGTCACCTAATTATGTCTCTGCCTACTCTCGCCATAGAGCTAGGCGCAAAACCAACCAACAATCTTCTTGCTCTACCTCCAACATGGAAAGAGCCAGGAGGGAATTGTAGGGCTTGTTTCTCAGTGTCTCCAATAACGGCATTCAGTGTGCCACCAACTTTTGTGCCTACACCCTCGAGGAGTTCTCCTCAAAATCCATAAACGTCTTGTTATACGTAAAACACGCAAAGGGCCAAAAGTGAATTGTATGGTTGTTCTCAGTGTCTCTGAGAATTGCTCTGATTATCCGTGTGACCTCTTTGCTAAGACTCTCCAGAGAGCCGTCCTCAAAAGCAACACACATCTTGACATATCTCCCTCATTGATCGCAGTGTCTCCAGGAAGGGCATTCAATGAGCCAGGAACTTTTCTACCTACACTGTCCGGGGACAGTTTCTTAAAACCAATATACCTCGTGCTATATCTCCCACATGGAAAATGCCAGGAGGGAAAAGTGGGGATTATGTTTAGACTTTCTCAGAACTGCTTCAAATCAACTAGATATCTTTGTGCTGTAAATCTCCCAACAGCCAAATGCAAAAGCAGCAAACATCTCGCTGTATGTCCCGCATCCAAAGTGCCAAGAGAGAGCTTGCTCTCCCTGTCTTTGAGTACTGTTTTCACTGTCCCGATTACCTCTTTGCTAACATTCTCTTCAGAGCTGCAGTGAAACCAGGAACCACGTGGAGAAGGCACCCACAGTGAAAATGACTGGAAGGAACATTGGGGCTTCTTCTCAGTGTCTCTGACATAGGGTTTCACTGTGCCGGGACAGTCTCTGCTAACAGCCTGCAGAGCGCTGTGCCCAATATACAGAAACGTCTTGCGGTATCTCCTACAGGGAAAGTGCCAAGAGCGAATTGTCGATCTTGTTCTCAGTGTCTCTGAGAATTGCTCTGATTATCCGTGTGACCTCTTTGCTAAGACTCTCCAGAGAGCCGTCCTCAAAAGCAACACACATCTTGACATATCTCCCTCATTGATCGCAGTGTCTCCAGGAACGGCATTCAAGGAGCCAGGAACTTTTCTGCCCACACTGTCCGGGGACAGTTCCTTAAAACCAATATACATCCTGCTATATCTCCCACATGGAAAATGCCAGGAGGCAAAAGTGGGGATTATGTTTAGACTTTCTCAGAACTGCTTCAAATCAACTAGATATCTTTGTGCTGTAAATCTCCCAACAGCCAAATGTAAAAGCAGCAAACATCTCGCTGTATGTCCAGCATCCAAAGTGCCAAGAGAGTAATGTAGAGCTTGCGCTCCCTGTCTTTGAGTACTGTTTTCACTGTCCCGATTACCTCTTTGCTAACATTCTCTTCAGAGCTGCAGTGAAACCAGGAACCACGTGGAGAAGGCACCCACACTGAAAATGACTGGAAGGAACGTTGGGGCTTCTTCTCAGTGTCTCTGACATAGGGTTTCACTGTGCCGGGAAAGTCTCTGCTAACAGCCTGCAGAGCGCTGTGCCCAATATACAGAAACGTCTTGCGGTATCTCCTACAGGGAAAGTGCCAAGAGCGAATTGTGGAGCTTGGTCTCAGTGTCTCTGAGAATTGCTCTGATTATCCGTGTGACCTCTTTGCTAAGACTCTCCAGAGAGCCGTCCTCAAAACCAACACACGTGTTGACATATCTCCCACATTGATCGCAGGGTCTCCAGAAACGGCATTCAATGAGCCAGGAACTTTTCTCCCTTCACTGTCCATTGAGTTGTCCTCAAAACCAGTATACATCCTGCTATATCTCCTACATGGGAAGTGCCAGGTGGGAAATGTAGATCTTGTTCTCCCTGTCTTTGAGTACTGCTTTCTACTCTCCCCGTTACCTCTTTGCTAACATTCTCTCGAGAGAGAGTTGTGCTCAAAAGCAAAGCACATATCAAGACATATGTCCACATGGAAACTGCCAGCAGGGAAAGGTGGGGACTGTTCTTGGACTCGATAGGAACTGCTTCAAGTCACCTAATTATGTCTCTGCCTACTCTCGCCATAGAGCTAGGCGCAAAACCAACCAACAATCTTCTTGCTCTACCTCCAACATGGAAAGAGCCAGGAGGGAATTGTAGGGCTTGTTTCTCAGTGTCTCCAATAACGGCATTCAGTGTGCCACCAACTTTTGTGCCTACACCCTCGAGGAGTTCTCCTCAAAATCCATAAACGTCTTGTTATACGTAAAACACGCAAAGGGCCAAAAGTGAATTGTATGGTTGTTCTCAGTGTCTCTGAGAATTGCTCTGATTATCCGTGTGACCTCTTTGCTAAGACTCTCCAGAGAGCCGTCCTCAAAAGCAACACACATCTTGACATATCTCCCTCATTGATCGCAGTGTCTCCAGGAACGGCATTCAAGGAGCCAGGAACTTTTCTCCCTACACTGTCCATTGAGTTGTCCTCAAAACAAATATACATCGTGCTATATCTCCCACATGGAAAATGCCAAGAGGGAAAAGTGGGGATTATGTTTAGACTTTCTCAGAACTGCGTCAAATCAACTAGATATCTTTGTGCTGTAAATCTCCCAACAGCCAAATGTAAAAGCAGCAAACATCTCGCTGTATGTCCTGCATCCAAAGTGCCAAGAGAGAGCTTGCTCTCCCTGTCTTTGAGTACTGTTTTCACTGTCCCGATTACCTCTTTGCTAACATTCTCTTCAGAGCTGCAGTGAAACCAGGAACCACGTGGAGAAGGCACCCACACTGAAAATGACTGGAAGGAACGTTGGGGCTTCTTCTCAGTGTCTCTGACATAGGGTTTCACTGTGCCGGGAAAGTCTCTGCTAACACCCTGCAGAGCGTTGTGCCCAATATACAGAAACGTCTTGCGGTATCTCCTACAGGGAAAGTGCCAAGAGCGAATTGTCGATCTTGTTCTCAGTGTCTCTGAGAATTGCTCTGATTATCCGTGTGACCTCTTTGCTAAGACTCTCCAGAGAGCCGTCCTCAAAACCAACACACGTGTTGACATATCTCCCTCATTGATCGCAGGGTCTCCAGGAACGGCATTCAAGGAGCCAGGAACTTTTCTGCCCACACTGTCCGGGGACAGTTCCTTAAAACCAATATACATCCTGCTATATCTCCCACATGGAAAATGCCAGGAGGGAAAAGTGGGGATTATGTTTAGACTTTCTCAGAACTGCTTCAAATCAACTAGATATCTTTGTGCTGTAAATCTCCCAACAGCCAAATGTAAAAGCAGCATGCATCTCGCTGTATGTCCCACATCCAAAGTGCCAAGAGAGTAATGTAGAGCTTGCTCTCCCTGTCTTTGAGTACTGTTTTCACTGTCCCGATAACCTCTTTGCTAACATTCTCTTCAGAGCTGCAGTGAAACCAGGAACCACGTGGAGAAGGCACCCACACTGAAAATGACTGGAAGGAACGTTGGGGCTTCTTCTCAGTGTCTCTGACATAGGGTTTCACTGTGCCGGGAAAGTCTCTGCTAACACCCTGCAGAGCGCTGTGCCCAATATACAGAAACGTCTTGCGGTATCTCCTACAGGGAAAGTGCCAAGAGCGAATTGTCGATCTTGTTCTCAGTGTCTCTGAGAATTGCTCTGATTATCCGTGTGACCTCTTTGCTAAGACTCTCCAGAGAGCCGTCCTCAAAACCAACACACGTGTTGACATATCTCCCACATTGATCGCAGGGTCTCCAGAAACGGCATTCAATGAGCCAGGAACTTTTCTCCCTTCACTGTCCATTGAGTTGTCCTCAAAACCAGTATACATCCTGCTATATCTCCTACATGGGAAGTGCCAGGTGGGAAATGTAGATCTTGTTCTCCCTGTCTTTGAGTACTGCTTTCTACTCTCCCCGTTACCTCTTTGCTAACATTCTCTCGAGAGAGAGTTGTGCTCAAAAGCAAAGCACATATCAAGACATATGTCCACATGGAAACTGCCAGCAGGGAAAGGTGGGGACTGTTCTTGGACTCGATAGGAACTGCTTCAAGTCACCTAATTATGTCTCTGCCTACTCTCGCCATAGAGCTAGGCGCAAAACCAACCAACAATCTTCTTGCTCTCCCTCCAACATGGAAAGAGCCAGGAGGGAATTGTAGGGCTTGTTTCTCAGTGTCTCCAATAACGGCATTCAGTGTGCCACCAACTTTTGTGCCTACACCCTCGAGGAGTTCTCCTCAAAATCCATAAACGTCTTGTTATACGTAAAACACGCAAAGGGCCAAAAGTGAATTGTATGGTTGTTCTCAGTGTCTCTGAGAATTGCTCTGATTATCCGTGTGACCTCTTTGCTAAGACTCTCCAGAGAGCCGTCCTCAAAAGCAACACACATCTTGACATATCTCCCTCATTGATCGCAGTGTCTCCAGGAACGGCATTCAAGGAGCCAGGAACTTTTCTCCCTACACTGTCCATTGAGTTGTCCTCAAAACAAATATACCTCGTGCTATATCTCCCACATGGAAAATGCCAGGAGGGAAAAGTGGGGATTATGTTTAGACTTTCTCAGAACTGCTTCAAATCAACTAGATATCTTTGTGCTGTAAATCTCCCAACAGCCAAATGTAAAAGCAGCAAGCATCTCGCTGTATGTCCCGCATCCAAAGTGCCAAGAGAGTAATGTAGAGCTTGCTCTCCCTGTCTTTGAGTACTGTTTTCACTGTCCCGATTACCTCTTTGCTAACATTCTCTTCAGAGCTGCAGTGAAACCAGGAACCACGTGGAGAAGGCACCCACACTGAAAATGACTGGAAGGAACGTTGGGGCTTCTTCTCAGTGTCTCTGACATAGGGTTTCACTGTGCCGGGAAAGTCTCTGCTAACAGCCTGCAGAGCGCTGTGCCCAATATACAGAAACGTCTTGCGGTATCTCCTACAGGGAAAGTGCCAAGAGCGAATTGTCGATCTTGTTCTCAGTGTCTCTGAGAATTGCTCTGATTATCCGTGTGACCTCTTTGCTAAGACTCTCCAGAGAGCCGTCCTCAAAACCAACACACGTGTTGACATATCTCCCTCATTGATCGCAGTGTCTCCAGGAACGGCATTCAAGGAGCCAGGAACTTTTCTGCCCACACTGTCCGGGGACAGTTCCTTAAAACCAATATACATCCTGCTATATCTCCCACATGGAAAATGCCAGGAGGGAAAAGTGGGGATTATGTTTAGACTTTCTCAGAACTGCTTCAAATCAACTAGATATCTTTGTGCTGTAAATCTCCCAACAGCCAAATGTAAAAGCAGCATGCATCTCGCTGTATGTCCCACATCCAAAGTGCCAAGAGAGTAATGTAGAGCTTGCTCTCCCTGTCTTTGAGTACTGTTTTCACTGTCCCGATAACCTCTTTGCTAACATTCTCTTCAGAGCTGCAGTGAAACCAGGAACCACGTGGAGAAGGCACCCACACTGAAAATGACTGGAAGGAACGTTGGGGCTTCTTCTCAGTGTCTCTGACATAGGGTTTCACTGTGCCGGGAAAGTCTCTGCTAACACCCTGCAGAGCGCTGTGCCCAATATACAGAAACGTCTTGCGGTATCTCCTACAGGGAAAGTGCCAAGAGCGAATTGTCGATCTTGTTCTCAGTGTCTCTGAGAATTGCTCTGATTATCCGTGTGACCTCTTTGCTAAGACTCTCCAGAGAGCCGTCCTCAAAACCAACACACGTGTTGACATATCTCCCTCATTGATCGCAGTGTCTCCAGGAACGGCATTCAAGGAGCCAGGAACTTTTCTGCCCACACTGTCCGGGGACAGTTCCTTAAAACCAATATACATCCTGCTATATCTCCCACATGGAAAATGCCAGGAGGGAAAAGTGGGGATTATGTTTAGACTTTCTCAGAACTGCTTCAAATCAACTAGATATCTTTGTGCTGTAAATCTCCCAACAGCCAAACGCAAAAGCAGCAAACATCTCGCTGTATGTCCCGCATCCAAAGTGCCAAGAGAGAGCTTGCTCTCCCTGTCTTTGAGTACTGTTTTCACTGTCCCGATTACCTCTTTGCTAACATTCTCTTCAGAGCTGCAGTGAAACCAGGAACCACGTGGAGAAGGCACCCACACTGAAAATGACTGGAAGGAACGTTGGGGCTTCTTCTCAGTGTCTCTGACATAGGGTTTCACTGTGCCGGGAAAGTCTCTGCCTTCACCCTGCAGAGCGCTGTGCCCAATATACAGAAACGTCTTGCGGTATCTCCTACAGGGAAAGTGCCAAGAGCGAATTGTCGATCTTGTTCTCAGTGTCTCTGAGAATTGCTCTGATTATCCGTGTGACCTCTTTGCTAAGACTCTCCAGAGAGCCGTCCTCAAAACCAACACACGTGTTGACATATCTCCCTCATTGATCGCAGTGTCTCCAGGAACGGCATTCAAGGAGCCAGGAACTTTTCTGCCCACACTGTCCGGGGACAGTTCCTTAAAACCAATATACCTCGTGCTATATCTCCCACATGGAAAATGCCAGGAGGGAAAAGTGGGGATTATGTTTAGACTTTCTCAGAACTGCTTCAAATCAACTAGATATCTTTGTGCTGTAAATCTCCCAACAGCCAAATGTAAAAGCAGCATGCATCTCGCTGTATGTCCCACATCCAAAGTGCCAAGAGAGTAACGTAGAGCTTGCTCTCCCTGTCTTTGAGTACTGTTTTCACTGTCCCGATTACCTCTTTGCTAACATTCTCTTCAGAGCTGCAGTGAAACCAGGAACCACGTGGAGAAGGCACCCACACTGAAAATGACTGGAAGGAACGTTGGGGCTTCTTCTCAGTGTCTCTGACATAGGGTTTCACTGTGCCGGGAAAGTCTCTGCTAACACCCTGCAGAGCGCTGTGCCCAATATACAGAAACGTCTTGCGGTATCTCCTACAGGGAAAGTGCCAAGAGCGAATTGTCGATCTTGTTCTCAGTGTCTCTGAGAATTGCTCTGATTATCCGTGTGACCTCTTTGCTAAGACTCTCCAGAGAGCCGTCCTCAAAACCAACACACGTGTTGACATATCTCCCTCATTGATCGCAGTGTCTCCAGGAACGGCATTCAAGGAGCCAGGAACTTTTCTGCCCACACTGTCCGGGGACAGTTCCTTAAAACCAATATACCTCGTGCTATATCTCCCACATGGAAAATGCCAGGAGGGAAAAGTGGGGATTATGTTTAGACTTTCTCAGAACTGCTTCAAATCAACTAGATATCTTTGTGCTGTAAATCTCCCAACAGCCAAATGTAAAAGCAGCATGCATCTCGCTGTATGTCCCACATCCAAAGTGCCAAGAGAGTAATGTAGAGCTTGCTCTCCCTGTCTTTGAGTACTGTTTTCACTGTCCCGATTACCTCTTTGCTAACATTCTCTTCAGAGCTGCAGTGAAACCAGGAACCACGTGGAGAAGGCACCCACACTGAAAATGACTGGAAGGAACGTTGGGGCTTCTTCTCAGTGTCTCTGACATAGGGTTTCACTGTGCCGGGAAAGTCTCTGCTAACAGCCTGCAGAGCGCTGTGCCCAATATACAGAAACGTCTTGCGGTATCTCCTACAGGGAAAGTGCCAAGAGCGAATTGTCGATCTTGTTCTCAGTGTCTCTGAGAATTGCTCTGATTATCCGTGTGACCTCTTTGCTAAGACTCTCCAGAGAGCCGTCCTCAAAAGCAACACACATCTTGAGATATCTCCCTCATTGATCGCAGTGTCTCCAGGAACGGCATTCAAGGAGCCAGGAACTTTTCTCCCTACACTGTCCATTGAGTTGTCCTCAAAACAAATATACCTCGTGCTATATCTCCCACATGGAAAATGCCAGGAGGGAAAAGTGGGGATTATGTTTAGACTTTCTCAGAACTGCTTCAAATCAACTAGATATCTTTGTGCTGTAAATCTCCCAACAGCCAAATGTAAAAGCAGCAAGCATCTCGCTGTATGTCCCACATCCAAAGTGCCAAGAGAGTAATGTAGAGCTTGCTCTCCCTGTCTTTGAGTACTGTTTTCACTGTCCCGATTACCTCTTTGCTAACATTCTCTTCAGAGCTGCAGTGAAACCAGGAACCACGTGGAGAAGGCACCCACACTGAAAATGACTGGAAGGAACGTTGGGGCTTCTTCTCAGTGTCTCTGACATAGGGTTTCACTGTGCCGGGAAAGTCTCTGCTAACACCCTGCAGAGCGCTGTGCCCAATATACAGAAACGTCTTGCGGTATCTCCTACAGGGAAAGTGCCAAGAGCGAATTGTCGATCTTGTTCTCAGTGTCTCTGAGAATTGCTCTGATTATCCGTGTGACCTCTTTGCTAAGACTCTCCAGAGAGCCGTCCTCAAAACCAACACACGTGTTGACATATCTCCCTCATTGATCGCAGTGTCTCCAGGAACGGCATTCAAGGAGCCAGGAACTTTTCTGCCCACACTGTCCGGGGACAGTTCCTTAAAACCAATATACCTCGTGCTATATCTCCCACATGGAAAATGCCAGGAGGGAAAAGTGGGGATTATGTTTAGACTTTCTCAGAACTGCTTCAAATCAACTAGATATCTTTGTGCTGTAAATCTCCCAACAGCCAAACGCAAAAGCAGCAAACATCTCGCTGTATGTCCCGCATCCAAAGTGCCAAGAGAGAGCTTGCTCTCCCTGTCTTTGAGTACTGTTTTCACTGTCCCGATTACCTCTTTGCTAACATTCTCTTCAGAGCTGCAGTGAAACCAGGAACCACGTGGAGAAGGCACCCACACTGAAAATGACTGGAAGGAACGTTGGGGCTTCTTCTCAGTGTCTCTGACATAGGGTTTCACTGTGCCGGGAAAGTCTCTGCTAACACCCTGCAGAGCGCTGTGCCCAATATACAGAAACGTCTTGCGGTATCTCCTACAGGGAAAGTGCCAAGAGCGAATTGTCGATCTTGTTCTCAGTGTCTCTGAGAATTGCTCTGATTATCCGTGCGACCTCTTTGCTAAGACTCTCCAGAGAGCCGTCCTCAAAACCAACACACATCTTGACATATCTCCCTCATTGATCGCAGTGTCTCCAGGAACGGCATTCAAGGAGCCAGGAACTTTTCTCCCTACACTGTCCATTGAGTTGTCCTCAAAACAAATATACCTCGTGCTATATCTCCCACATGGAAAATGCCAGGAGGGAAAAGTGGGGATTATGTTTAGACTTTCTCAGAACTGCTTCAAATCAACTAGATATCTTTGTGCTGTAAATCTCCCAACAGCCAAATGTAAAAGCAGCAAGCATCTCGCTGTATGTCCCACATCCAACGTGCCAAGAGAGTAACGTAGAGCTTGCTCTCCCTGTCTTTGAGTACTGTTTTCACTGTCCCGATTACCTCTTTGCTAACATTCTCTTCAGAGCTGCAGTGAAACCAGGAACCACGTGGAGAAGGCACCCACACTGAAAATGACTGGAAGGAACGTTGGGGCTTCTTCTCAGTGTCTCTGACATAGGGTTTCACTGTGCCGGGAAAGTCTCTGCTAACACCCTGCAGAGCGCTGTGCCCAATATACAGAAACGTCTTGCGGTATCTCCTACAGGGAAAGTGCCAAGAGCGAATTGTCGATCTTGTTCTCAGTGTCTCTGAGAATTGCTCTGATTATCCGTGTGACCTCTTTGCTAAGACTCTCCAGAGAGCCGTCCTCAAAACCAACACACGTGTTGACATATCTCCCTCATTGATCGCAGTGTCTCCAGGAACGGCATTCAAGGAGCCAGGAACTTTTCTGCCCACACTGTCCGGGGACAGTTCCTTAAAACCAATATACCTCGTGCTATATCTCCCACATGGAAAATGCCAGGAGGGAAAAGTGGGGATTATGTTTAGACTTTCTCAGAACTGCTTCAAATCAACTAGATATCTTTGTGCTGTAAATCTCCCAACAGCCAAATGTAAAAGCAGCATGCATCTCGCTGTATGTCCCACATCCAAAGTGCCAAGAGAGTAATGTAGAGCTTGCTCTCCCTGTCTTTGAGTACTGTTTTCACTGTCCCGATTACCTCTTTGCTAACATTCTCTTCAGAGCTGCAGTGAAACCAGGAACCACGTGGAGAAGGCACCCACACTGAAAATGACTGGAAGGAACGTTGGGGCTTCTTCTCAGTGTCTCTGACATAGGGTTTCACTGTGCCGGGAAAGTCTCTGCTAACAGCCTGCAGAGCGCTGTGCCCAATATACAGAAACGTCTTGCGGTATCTCCTACAGGGAAAGTGCCAAGAGCGAATTGTCGATCTTGTTCTCAGTGTCTCTGAGAATTGCTCTGATTATCCGTGTGACCTCTTTGCTAAGACTCTCCAGAGAGCCGTCCTCAAAAGCAACACACATCTTGACATATCTCCCTCATTGATCGCAGTGTCTCCAGGAACGGCATTCAAGGAGCCAGGAACTTTTCTCCCTACACTGTCCATTGAGTTGTCCTCAAAACAAATATACCTCGTGCTATATCTCCCACATGGAAAATGCCAGGAGGGAAAAGTGGGGATTATGTTTAGACTTTCTCAGAACTGCTTCAAATCAACTAGATATCTTTGTGCTGTAAATCTCCCAACAGCCAAATGTAAAAGCAGCAAGCATCTCGCTGTATGTCCCACATCCAAAGTGCCAAGAGAGTAATGTAGAGCTTGCTCTCCCTGTCTTTGAGTACTGTTTTCACTGTCCCGATTACCTCTTTGCTAACATTCTCTTCAGAGCTGCAGTGAAACCAGGAACCACGTGGAGAAGGCACCCACACTGAAAATGACTGGAAGGAACGTTGGGGCTTCTTCTCAGTGTCTCTGACATAGGGTTTCACTGTGCCGGGAAAGTCTCTGCTAACACCCTGCAGAGCGCTGTGCCCAATATACAGAAACGTCTTGCGGTATCTCCTACAGGGAAAGTGCCAAGAGCGAATTGTCGATCTTGTTCTCAGTGTCTCTGAGAATTGCTCTGATTATCCGTGTGACCTCTTTGCTAAGACTCTCCAGAGAGCCGTCCTCAAAACCAACACACGTGTTGACATATCTCCCTCATTGATCGCAGTGTCTCCAGGAACGGCATTCAAGGAGCCAGGAACTTTTCTGCCCACACTGTCCGGGGACAGTTCCTTAAAACCAATATACCTCGTGCTATATCTCCCACATGGAAAATGCCAGGAGGGAAAAGTGGGGATTATGTTTAGACTTTCTCAGAACTGCTTCAAATCAACTAGATATCTTTGTGCTGTAAATCTCCCAACAGCCAAACGCAAAAGCAGCAAACATCTCGCTGTATGTCCCGCATCCAAAGTGCCAAGAGAGAGCTTGCTCTCCCTGTCTTTGAGTACTGTTTTCACTGTCCCGATTACCTCTTTGCTAACATTCTCTTCAGAGCTGCAGTGAAACCAGGAACCACGTGGAGAAGGCACCCACACTGAAAATGACTGGAAGGAACGTTGGGGCTTCTTCTCAGTGTCTCTGACATAGGGTTTCACTGTGCCGGGAAAGTCTCTGCTAACACCCTGCAGAGCGCTGTGCCCAATATACAGAAACGTCTTGCGGTATCTCCTACAGGGAAAGTGCCAAGAGCGAATTGTCGATCTTGTTCTCAGTGTCTCTGAGAATTGCTCTGATTATCCGTGTGACCTCTTTGCTAAGACTCTCCAGAGAGCCGTCCTCAAAAGCAACACACATCTTGACATATCTCCCTCATTGATCGCAGTGTCTCCAGGAACGGCATTCAAGGAGCCAGGAACTTTTCTCCCTACATTGTCCATTGAGTTGTCCTCAAAACAAATATACCTCGTGCTATATCTCCCACATGGAAAATGCCAGGAGGGAAAAGTGGGGATTATGTTTAGACTTTCTCAGAACTGCTTCAAATCAACTAGATATCTTTGTGCTGTAAATCTCCCAACAGCCAAATGTAAAAGCAGCAAGCATCTCGCTGTATGTCCCACATCCAAAGTGCCAAGAGAGTAATGTAGAGCTTGCTCTCCCTGTCTTTGAGTACTGTTTTCACTGTCCCGATTACCTCTTTGCTAACATTCTCTTCAGAGCTGCAGTGAAACCAGGAACCACGTGGAGAAGGCACCCACACTGAAAATGACTGGAAGGAACGTTGGGGCTTCTTCTCAGTGTCTCTGACATAGGGTTTCACTGTGCCGGGAAAGTCTCTGCTAACACCCTGCAGAGCGCTGTGCCCAATATACAGAAACGTCTTGCGGTATCTCCTACAGGGAAAGTGCCAAGAGCGAATTGTCGATCTTGTTCTCAGTGTCTCTGAGAATTGCTCTGATTATCCGTGTGACCTCTTTGCTAAGACTCTCCAGAGAGCCGTCCTCAAAACCAACACACGTGTTGACATATCTCCCTCATTGATCGCAGTGTCTCCAGGAACGGCATTCAAGGAGCCAGGAACTTTTCTGCCCACACTGTCCGGGGACAGTTCCTTAAAACCAATATACCTCGTGCTATATCTCCCACATGGAAAATGCCAGGAGGGAAAAGTGGGGATTATGTTTAGACTTTCTCAGAACTGCTTCAAATCAACTAGATATCTTTGTGCTGTAAATCTCCCAACAGCCAAATGTAAAAGCAGCATGCATCTCGCTGTATGTCCCACATCCAAAGTGCCAAGAGAGTAATGTAGAGCTTGCTCTCCCTGTCTTTGAGTACTGTTTTCACTGTCCCGATTACCTCTTTGCTAACATTCTCTTCAGAGCTGCAGTGAAACCAGGAACCACGTGGAGAAGGCACCCACACTGAAAATGACTGGAAGGAACGTTGGGGCTTCTTCTCAGTGTCTCTGACATAGGGTTTCACTGTGCCGGGAAAGTCTCTGCTAACAGCCTGCAGAGCGCTGTGCCCAATATACAGAAACGTCTTGCGGTATCTCCTACAGGGAAAGTGCCAAGAGCGAATTGTCGATCTTGTTCTCAGTGTCTCTGAGAATTGCTCTGATTATCCGTGTGACCTCTTTGCTAAGACTCTCCAGAGAGCCGTCCTCAAAAGCAACACACATCTTGACATATCTCCCTCATTGATCGCAGTGTCTCCAGGAACGGCATTCAAGGAGCCAGGAACTTTTCTCCCTACACTGTCCATTGAGTTGTCCTCAAAACCAATATACCTCGTGCTATATCTCCCACATGGAAAATGCCAGGAGGGAAAAGTGGGGATTATGTTTAGACTTTCTCAGAACTGCTTCAAATCAACTAGATATCTTTGTGCTGTAAATCTCCCAACAGCCAAATGTAAAAGCAGCATGCATCTCGCTGTATGTCCCACATCCAAAGTGCCAAGAGAGTAATGTAGAGCTTGCTCTCCCTGTCTTTGAGTACTGTTTTCACTGTCCCGATTACCTCTTTGCTAACATTCTCTTCAGAGCTGCAGTGAAACCAGGAACCACGTGGAGAAGGCACCCACACTGAAAATGACTGGAAGGAACGTTGGGGCTTCTTCTCAGTGTCTCTGACATAGGGTTTCACTGTGCCGGGAAAGTCTCTGCTAACACCCTGCAGAGCGCTGTGCCCAATATACAGAAATGTCTTGCGGTATCTCCTACAGGGAAAGTGCCAAGAGCGAATTGTCGATCTTGTTCTCAGTGTCTCTGAGAATTGCTCTGATTATCCGTGTGACCTCTTTGCTAAGACTCTCCAGAGAGCCGTCCTCAAAACCAACACACGTGTTGACATATCTCCCTCATTGATCGCAGTGTCTCCAGAAACGGCATTCAAGGAGCCAGGAACTTTTCTGCCCACACTGTCCGGGGACAGTTCCTTAAAACCAATATACATCCTGCTATATCTCCCACATGGAAAATGCCAGGAGGGAAAAGTGGGGATTATGTTTAGACTTTCTCAGAACTGCTTCAAATCAACTAGATATCTTTGTGCTGTAAATCTCCCAACAGCCAAACGCAAAAGCAGCAAACATCTCGCTGTATGTCCCGCATCCAAAGTGCCAAGAGAGAGCTTGCTCTCCCTGTCTTTGAGTACTGTTTTCACTGTCCCGATTACCTCTTTGCTAACGTTCTCTTCAGAGCTGCAGTGAAACCAGGAACCACGTGGAGAAGGCACCCACACTGAAAATGACTGGAAGGAACGTTGGGGCTTCTTCTCAGTGTCTCTGACATAGGGTTTCACTGTGCCGGGAAAGTCTCTGCTAACAGCCTGCAGAGCGCTGTGCCCAATATACAGAAACGTCTTGCGGTATCTCCTACAGGGAAAGTGCCAAGAGCGAATTGTCGATCTTGTTCTCAGTGTCTCTGAGAATTGCTCTGATTATCCGTGCGACCTCTTTGCTAAGACTCTCCAAAGAGCCGTCCTCAAAAGCAACACACATCTTGACATATCTCCCTCATTGATCGCAGTGTCTCCAGGAACGGCATTCAAGGAGCCAGGAACTTTTCTCCCTACACTGTCCATTGAGTTGTCCTCAAAACAAATATACCTCGTGCTATATCTCCCACATGGAAAATGCCAGGAGGGAAAAGTGGGGATTATGTTTAGACTTTCTCAGAACTGCTTCAAATCAACTAGATATCTTTGTGCTGTAAATCTCCCAACAGCCAAATGTAAAAGCAGCAAGCATCTCGCTGTATGTCCCACATCCAAAGTGCCAAGAGAGTAATGTAGAGCTTGCTCTCCCTGTCTTTGAGTACTGTTTTCACTGTCCCGATTACCTCTTTGCTAACATTCTCTTCAGAGCTGCAGTGAAACCAGGAACCACGTGGAGAAGGCACCCACACTGAAAATGACTGGAAGGAACGTTGGGGCTTCTTCTCAGTGTCTCTGACATAGGGTTTCACTGTGCCGGGAAAGTCTCTGCTAACACCCTGCAGAGCGCTGTGCCCAATATACAGAAACGTCTTGCGGTATCTCCTACAGGGAAAGTGCCAAGAGCGAATTGTCGATCTTGTTCTCAGTGTCTCTGAGAATTGCTCTGATTATCCGTGTGACCTCTTTGCTAAGACTCTCCAGAGAGCCGTCCTCAAAACCAACACACGTGTTGACATATCTCCCTCATTGATCGCAGTGTCTCCAGGAACGGCATTCAAGGAGCCAGGAACTTTTCTGCCCACACTGTCTGGGGACAGTTCCTTAAAACCAATATACCTCGTGCTATATCTCCCACATGGAAAATGCCAGGAGGGAAAAGTGGGGATTATGTTTAGACTTTCTCAGAACTGCTTCAAATCAACTAGATATCTTTGTGCTGTAAATCTCCCAACAGCCAAATGTAAAAGCAGCATGCATCTCGCTGTATGTCCCACATCCAAAGTGCCAAGAGAGTAATGTAGAGCTTGCTCTCCCTGTCTTTGAGTACTGTTTTCACTGTCCCGATTACCTCTTTGCTAACATTCTCTTCAGAGCTGCAGTGAAACCAGGAACCACGTGGAGAAGGCACCCACACTGAAAATGACTGGAAGGAACGTTGGGGCTTCTTCTCAGTGTCTCTGACATAGGGTTTCACTGTGCCGGGAAAGTCTCTGCTAACACCCTGCAGAGCGCTGTGCCCAATATACAGAAACGTCTTGCGGTATCTCCTACAGGGAAAGTGCCAAGAGCGAATTGTCGATCTTGTTCTCAGTGTCTCTGAGAATTGCTCTGATTATCCGTGTGACCTCTTTGCTAAGACTCTCCAGAGAGCCGTCCTCAAAAGCAACACACATCTTGACATATCTCCCTCATTGATCGCAGTGTCTCCAGGAACGGCATTCAAGGAGCCAGGAACTTTTCTCCCTACACTGTCCATTGAGTTGTCCTCAAAACAAATATACCTCGTGCTATATCTCCCACATGGAAAATGCCAGGAGGGAAAAGTGGGGATTATGTTTAGACTTTCTCAGAACTGCTTCAAATCAACTAGATATCTTTGTGCTGTAAATCTCCCAACAGCCAAATGTAAAAGCAGCAAGCATCTCGCTGTATGTCCCACATCCAAAGTGCCAAGAGAGTAATGTAGAGCTTGCTCTCCCTGTCTTTGAGTACTGTTTTCACTGTCCCGATTACCTCTTTGCTAACATTCTCTTCAGAGCTGCAGTGAAACCAGGAACCACGTGGAGAAGGCACCCACACTGAAAATGACTGGAAGGAACGTTGGGGCTTCTTCTCAGTGTCTCTGACATAGGGTTTCACTGTGCCGGGAAAGTCTCTGCTAACACCCTGCAGAGCGCTGTGCCCAATATACAGAAACGTCTTGCGGTATCTCCTACAGGGAAAGTGCCAAGAGCGAATTGTCGATCTTGTTCTCAGTGTCTCTGAGAATTGCTCTGATTATCCGTGTGACCTCTTTGCTAAGACTCTCCAGAGAGCCGTCCTCAAAACCAACACACGTGTTGACATATCTCCCTCATTGATCGCAGTGTCTCCAGGAACGGCATTCAAGGAGCCAGGAACTTTTCTGCCCACACTGTCCGGGGACAGTTCCTTAAAACCAATATACCTCGTGCTATATCTCCCACATGGAAAATGCCAGGAGGGAAAAGTGGGGATTATGTTTAGACTTTCTCAGAACTGCTTCAAATCAACTAGATATCTTTGTGCTGTAAATCTCCCAACAGCCAAATGTAAAAGCAGCATGCATCTCGCTGTATGTCCCACATCCAAAGTGCCAAGAGAGTAATGTAGAGCTTGCTCTCCCTGTCTTTGAGTACTGTTTTCACTGTCCCGATTACCTCTTTGCTAACATTCTCTTCAGAGCTGCAGTGAAACCAGGAACCACGTGGAGAAGGCACCCACACTGAAAATGACTGGAAGGAACGTTGGGGCTTCTTCTCAGTGTCTCTGACATAGGGTTTCACTGTGCCGGGAAAGTCTCTGCTAACAGCCTGCAGAGCGCTGTGCCCAATATACAGAAACGTCTTGCGGTATCTCCTACAGGGAAAGTGCCAAGAGCGAATTGTCGATCTTGTTCTCAGTGTCTCTGAGAATTGCTCTGATTATCCGTGTGACCTCTTTGCTAAGACTCTCCAGAGAGCCGTCCTCAAAAGCAACACACATCTTGACATATCTCCCTCATTGATCGCAGTGTCTCCAGGAACGGCATTCAAGGAGCCAGGAACTTTTCTCCCTACACTGTCCATTGAGTTGTCCTCAAAACAAATATACCTCGTGCTATATCTCCCACATGGAAAATGCCAGGAGGGAAAAGTGGGGATTATGTTTAGACTTTCTCAGAACTGCTTCAAATCAACTAGATATCTTTGTGCTGTAAATCTCCCAACAGCCAAATGTAAAAGCAGCAAGCATCTCGCTGTATGTCCCACATCCAAAGTGCCAAGAGAGTAATGTAGAGCTTGCTCTCCCTGTCTTTGAGTACTGTTTTCACTGTCCCGATTACCTCTTTGCTAACATTCTCTTCAGAGCTGCAGTGAAACCAGGAACCACGTGGAGAAGGCACCCACACTGAAAATGACTGGAAGGAACGTTGGGGCTTCTTCTCAGTGTCTCTGACATAGGGTTTCACTGTGCCGGGAAAGTCTCTGCTAACACCCTGCAGAGCGCTGTGCCCAATATACAGAAACGTCTTGCGGTATCTCCTACAGGGAAAGTGCCAAGAGCGAATTGTCGATCTTGTTCTCAGTGTCTCTGAGAATTGCTCTGATTATCCGTGTGACCTCTTTGCTAAGACTCTCCAGAGAGCCGTCCTCAAAACCAACACACGTGTTGACATATCTCCCTCATTGATCGCAGTGTCTCCAGGAACGGCATTCAAGGAGCCAGGAACTTTTCTGCCCACACTGTCCGGGGACAGTTCCTTAAAACCAATATACCTCGTGCTATATCTCCCACATGGAAAATGCCAGGAGGGAAAAGTGGGGATTATGTTTAGACTTTCTCAGAACTGCTTCAAATCAACTAGATATCTTTGTGCTGTAAATCTCCCAACAGCCAAACGCAAAAGCAGCAAACATCTCGCTGTATGTCCCGCATCCAAAGTGCCAAGAGAGAGCTTGCTCTCCCTGTCTTTGAGTACTGTTTTCACTGTCCCGATTACCTCTTTGCTAACATTCTCTTCAGAGCTGCAGTGAAACCAGGAACCACGTGGAGAAGGCACCCACACTGAAAATGACTGGAAGGAACGTTGGGGCTTCTTCTCAGTGTCTCTGACATAGGGTTTCACTGTGCCGGGAAAGTCTCTGCTAACACCCTGCAGAGCGCTGTGCCCAATATACAGAAACGTCTTGCGGTATCTCCTACAGGGAAAGTGCCAAGAGCGAATTGTCGATCTTGTTCTCAGTGTCTCTGAGAATTGCTCTGATTATCCGTGCGACCTCTTTGCTAAGACTCTCCAGAGAGCCGTCCTCAAAACCAACACACATCTTGACATATCTCCCTCATTGATCGCAGTGTCTCCAGGAACGGCATTCAAGGAGCCAGGAACTTTTCTCCCTACACTGTCCATTGAGTTGTCCTCAAAACAAATATACCTCGTGCTATATCTCCCACATGGAAAATGCCAGGAGGGAAAAGTGGGGATTATGTTTAGACTTTCTCAGAACTGCTTCAAATCAACTAGATATCTTTGTGCTGTAAATCTCCCAACAGCCAAATGTAAAAGCAGCAAGCATCTCGCTGTATGTCCCACATCCAACGTGCCAAGAGAGTAATGTAGAGCTTGCTCTCCCTGTCTTTGAGTACTGTTTTCACTGTCCCGATTACCTCTTTGCTAACATTCTCTTCAGAGCTGCAGTGAAACCAGGAACCACGTGGAGAAGGCACCCACACTGAAAATGACTGGAAGGAACGTTGGGGCTTCTTCTCAGTGTCTCTGACATAGGGTTTCACTGTGCCGGGAAAGTCTCTGCTAACACCCTGCAGAGCGCTGTGCCCAATATACAGAAACGTCTTGCGGTATCTCCTACAGGGAAAGTGCCAAGAGCGAATTGTCGATCTTGTTCTCAGTGTCTCTGAGAATTGCTCTGATTATCCGTGTGACCTCTTTGCTAAGACTCTCCAGAGAGCCGTCCTCAAAACCAACACACGTGTTGACATATCTCCCTCATTGATCGCAGTGTCTCCAGGAACGGCATTCAAGGAGCCAGGAACTTTTCTGCCCACACTGTCCGGGGACAGTTCCTTAAAACCAATATACCTCGTGCTATATCTCCCACATGGAAAATGCCAGGAGGGAAAAGTGGGGATTATGTTTAGACTTTCTCAGAACTGCTTCAAATCAACTAGATATCTTTGTGCTGTAAATCTCCCAACAGCCAAATGTAAAAGCAGCATGCATCTCGCTGTATGTCCCACATCCAAAGTGCCAAGAGAGTAATGTAGAGCTTGCTCTCCCTGTCTTTGAGTACTGTTTTCACTGTCCCGATTACCTCTTTGCTAACATTCTCTTCAGAGCTGCAGTGAAACCAGGAACCACGTGGAGAAGGCACCCACACTGAAAATGACTGGAAGGAACGTTGGGGCTTCTTCTCAGTGTCTCTGACATAGGGTTTCACTGTGCCGGGAAAGTCTCTGCTAACACCCTGCAGAGCGCTGTGCCCAATATACAGAAACGTCTTGCGGTATCTCCTACAGGGAAAGTGCCAAGAGCGAATTGTCGATCTTGTTCTCAGTGTCTCTGAGAATTGCTCTGATTATCCGTGTGACCTCTTTGCTAAGACTCTCCAGAGAGCCGTCCTCAAAAGCAACACACATCTTGACATATCTCCCTCATTGATCGCAGTGTCTCCAGAAACGGCATTCAAGGAGCCAGGAACTTTTCTCCCTACACTGTCCATTGAGTTGTCCTCAAAACAAATATACCTCGTGCTATATCTCCCACATGGAAAATGCCAGGAGGGAAAAGTGGGGATTATGTTTAGACTTTCTCAGAACTGCTTCAAATCAACTAGATATCTTTGTGCTGTAAATCTCCCAACAGCCAAATGTAAAAGCAGCAAGCATCTCGCTGTATGTCCCACATCCAAAGTGCCAAGAGAGTAATGTAGAGCTTGCTCTCCCTGTCTTTGAGTACTGTTTTCACTGTCCCGATTACCTCTTTGCTAACATTCTCTTCAGAGCTGCAGTGAAACCAGGAACCACGTGGAGAAGGCACCCACACTGAAAATGACTGGAAGGAACGTTGGGGCTTCTTCTCAGTGTCTCTGACATAGGGTTTCACTGTGCCGGGAAAGTCTCTGCTAACACCCTGCAGAGCGCTGTGCCCAATATACAGAAACGTCTTGCGGTATCTCCTACAGGGAAAGTGCCAAGAGCGAATTGTCGATCTTGTTCTCAGTGTCTCTGAGAATTGCTCTGATTATCCGTGTG
Organism: Larus michahellis; assembly: GCF_964199755.1. Lineage (NCBI taxonomy): Eukaryota > Metazoa > Chordata > Aves > Charadriiformes > Laridae > Larus > Larus michahellis. Next base: position 89,977 of record NW_027436324.1, on the reverse strand, counting down.
ACCTCTTTGCTAAGACTCTCCAGAGAGCCGTCCTCAAAACCAACACACGTGTTGACATATCTCCCTCATTGATCGCAGTGTCTCCAGGAACGGCATTCAAGGAGCCAGGAACTTTTCTGCCCACACTGTCCGGGGACAGTTCCTTAAAACCAATATACCTCGTGCTATATCTCCCACATGGAAAATGCCAGGAGGGAAAAGTGGGGATTATGTTTAGACTTTCTCAGAACTGCTTCAAATCAACTAGATATCTTTGTGCTGTAAATCTCCCAACAGCCAAATGTAAAAGCAGCATGCATCTCGCTGTATGTCCCACATCCAAAGTGCCAAGAGAGTAATGTAGAGCTTGCTCTCCCTGTCTTTGAGTACTGTTTTCACTGTCCCGATTACCTCTTTGCTAACATTCTCTTCAGAGCTGCAGTGAAACCAGGAACCACGTGGAGAAGGCACCCACACTGAAAATGACTGGAAGGAACGTTGGGGCTTCTTCTCAGTGTCTCTGACATAGGGTTTCACTGTGCCGGGAAAGTCTCTGCTAACACCCTGCAGAGCGCTGTGCCCAATATACAGAAACGTCTTGCGGTATCTCCTACAGGGAAAGTGCCAAGAGCGAATTGTCGATCTTGTTCTCAGTGTCTCTGAGAATTGCTCTGATTATCCGTGTGACCTCTTTGCTAAGACTCTCCAGAGAGCCGTCCTCAAAAGCAACACACATCTTGACATATCTCCCTCATTGATCGCAGTGTCTCCAGGAAGGGCATTCAAGGAGCCAGGAACTTTTCTCCCTACACTGTCCATTGAGTTGTCCTCAAAACCAATATACCTCGTGCTATATCTCCCACATGGAAAATGCCAGGAGGGAAAAGTGGGGATTATGTTTAGACTTTCTCAGAACTGCTTCAAATCAACTAGATATCTTTGTGCTGTAAATCTCCCAACAGCCAAATGTAAAAGCAGCAAGCATCTCGCTGTATGTCCCACATCCAAAGTGCCAAGAGAGTAATGTAGAGCTTGCTCTCCCTGTCTTTGAGTACTGTTTTCACTGTCCCGATTACCTCTTTGCTAACATTCTCTTCAGAGCTGCAGTGAAACCAGGAACCACGTGGAGAAGGCACCCACACTGAAAATGACTGGAAGGAACGTTGGGGCTTCTTCTCAGTGTCTCTGACATAGGGTTTCACTGTGCCGGGAAAGTCTCTGCTAACACCCTGCAGAGCGCTGTGCCCAATATACAGAAATGTCTTGCGGTATCTCCTACAGGGAAAGTGCCAAGAGCGAATTGTCGATCTTGTTCTCAGTGTCTCTGAGAATTGCTCTGATTATCCGTGTGACCTCTTTGCTAAGACTCTCCAGAGAGCCGTCCTCAAAACCAACACACGTGTTGACATATCTCCCTCATTGATCGCAGTGTCTCCAGAAACAGCATTCAAGGAGCCAGGAACTTTTCTGCCCACACTGTCCGGGGACAGTTCCTTAAAACCAATATACATCCTGCTATATCTCCCACATGGAAAATGCCAGGAGGGAAAAGTGGGGATTATGTTTAGACTTTCTCAGAACTGCTTCAAATCAACTAGATATCTTTGTGCTGTAAATCTCCCAACAGCCAAACGCAAAAGCAGCAAACATCTCGCTGTATGTCCCGCATCCAAAGTGCCAAGAGAGAGCTTGCTCTCCCTGTCTTTGAGTACTGTTTTCACTGTCCCGATTACCTCTTTGCTAACATTCTCTTCAGAGCTGCAGTGAAACCAGGAACCACGTGGAGAAGGCACCCACACTGAAAATGACTGGAAGGAACGTTGGGGCTTCTTCTCAGTGTCTCTGACATAGGGTTTCACTGTGCCGGGAAAGTCTCTGCTAACACCCTGCAGAGCGCTGTGCCCAATATACAGAAACGTCTTGCGGTATCTCCTACAGGGAAAGTGCCAAGAGCGAATTGTCGATCTTGTTCTCAGTGTCTCTGAGAATTGCTCTGATTATCCGTGCGACCTCTTTGCTAAGACTCTCCAGAGAGCCGTCCTCAAAAGCAACACACATCTTGACATATCTCCCTCATTGATCGCAGTGTCTCCAGGAACGGCATTCAAGGAGCCAGGAACTTTTCTCCCTACACTGTCCATTGAGTTGTCCTCAAAACAAATATACCTCGTGCTATATCTCCCACATGGAAAATGCCAGGAGGGAAAAGTGGGGATTATGTTTAGACTTTCTCAGAACTGCTTCAAATCAACTAGATATCTTTGTGCTGTAAATCTCCCAACAGCCAAATGTAAAAGCAGCAAGCATCTCGCTGTATGTCCCACATCCAAAGTGCCAAGAGAGTAATGTAGAGCTTGCTCTCCCTGTCTTTGAGTACTGTTTTCACTGTCCCGATTACCTCTTTGCTAACATTCTCTTCAGAGCTGCAGTGAAACCAGGAACCACGTGGAGAAGGCACCCACACTGAAAATGACTGGAAGGAACGTTGGGGCTTCTTCTCAGTGTCTCTGACATAGGGTTTCACTGTGCCGGGAAAGTCTCTGCTAACACCCTGCAGAGCGCTGTGCCCAATATACAGAAACGTCTTGCGGTATCTCCTACAGGGAAAGTGCCAAGAGCGAATTGTCGATCTTGTTCTCAGTGTCTCTGAGAATTGCTCTGATTATCCGTGTGACCTCTTTGCTAAGACTCTCCAGAGAGCCGTCCTCAAAACCAACACACGTGTTGACATATCTCCCTCATTGATCGCAGTGTCTCCAGGAACGGCATTCAAGGAGCCAGGAACTTTTCTGCCCACACTGTCTGGGGACAGTTCCTTAAAACCAATATACCTCGTGCTATATCTCCCACATGGAAAATGCCAGGAGGGAAAAGTGGGGATTATGTTTAGACTTTCTCAGAACTGCTTCAAATCAACTAGATATCTTTGTGCTGTAAATCTCCCAACAGCCAAATGTAAAAGCAGCATGCATCTCGCTGTATGTCCCACATCCAAAGTGCCAAGAGAGTAATGTAGAGCTTGCTCTCCCTGTCTTTGAGTACTGTTTTCACTGTCCCGATTACCTCTTTGCTAACATTCTCTTCAGAGCTGCAGTGAAACCAGGAACCACGTGGAGAAGGCACCCACACTGAAAATGACTGGAAGGAACGTTGGGGCTTCTTCTCAGTGTCTCTGACATAGGGTTTCACTGTGCCGGGAAAGTCTCTGCTAACACCCTGCAGAGCGCTGTGCCCAATATACAGAAACGTCTTGCGGTATCTCCTACAGGGAAAGTGCCAAGAGCGAATTGTCGATCTTGTTCTCAGTGTCTCTGAGAATTGCTCTGATTATCCGTGTGACCTCTTTGCTAAGACTCTCCAGAGAGCCGTCCTCAAAACCAACACACGTGTTGACATATCTCCCTCATTGATCGCAGTGTCTCCAGGAACGGCATTCAAGGAGCCAGGAACTTTTCTGCCCACACTGTCTGGGGACAGTTCCTTAAAACCAATATACCTCGTGCTATATCTCCCACATGGAAAATGCCAGGAGGGAAAAGTGGGGATTATGTTTAGACTTTCTCAGAACTGCTTCAAATCAACTAGATATCTTTGTGCTGTAAATCTCCCAACAGCCAAATGTAAAAGCAGCATGCATCTCGCTGTATGTCCCACATCCAAAGTGCCAAGAGAGTAATGTAGAGCTTGCTCTCCCTGTCTTTGAGTACTGTTTTCACTGTCCCGATTACCTCTTTGCTAACATTCTCTTCAGAGCTGCAGTGAAACCAGGAACCACGTGGAGAAGGCACCCACACTGAAAATGACTGGAAGGAACGTTGGGGCTTCTTCTCAGTGTCTCTGACATAGGGTTTCACTGTGCCGGGAAAGTCTCTGCTAACACCCTGCAGAGCGCTGTGCCCAATATACAGAAACGTCTTGCGGTATCTCCTACAGGGAAAGTGCCAAGAGCGAATTGTCGATCTTGTTCTCAGTGTCTCTGAGAATTGCTCTGATTATCCGTGTGACCTCTTTGCTAAGACTCTCCAGAGAGCCGTCCTCAAAAGCAACACACATCTTGACATATCTCCCTCATTGATCGCAGTGTCTCCAGGAACGGCATTCAAGGAGCCAGGAACTTTTCTCCCTACACTGTCCATTGAGTTGTCCTCAAAACAAATATACCTCGTGCTATATCTCCCACATGGAAAATGCCAGGAGGGAAAAGTGGGGATTATGTTTAGACTTTCTCAGAACTGCTTCAAATCAACTAGATATCTTTGTGCTGTAAATCTCCCAACAGCCAAATGTAAAAGCAGCATGCATCTCGCTGTATGTCCCACATCCAAAGTGCCAAGAGAGTAATGTAGAGCTTGCTCTCCCTGTCTTTGAGTACTGTTTTCACTGTCCCGATTACCTCTTTGCTAACATTCTCTTCAGAGCTGCAGTGAAACCAGGAACCACGTGGAGAAGGCACCCACACTGAAAATGACTGGAAGGAACGTTGGGGCTTCTTCTCAGTGTCTCTGACATAGGGTTTCACTGTGCCGGGAAAGTCTCTGCTAACAGCCTGCAGAGCGCTGTGCCCAATATACAGAAACGTCTTGCGGTATCTCCTACAGGGAAAGTGCCAAGAGCGAATTGTCGATCTTGTTCTCAGTGTCTCTGAGAATTGCTCTGATTATCCGTGTGACCTCTTTGCTAAGACTCTCCAGAGAGCCGTCCTCAAAAGCAACACACATCTTGACATATCTCCCTCATTGATCGCAGTGTCTCCAGGAACGGCATTCAAGGAGCCAGGAACTTTTCTCCCTACACTGTCCGGGGACAGTTCCTTAAAACCAATATACCTCGTGCTATATCTCCCACATGGAAAATGCCAGGAGGGAAAAGTGGGGATTATGTTTAGACTTTCTCAGAACTGCTTCAAATCAACTAGATATCTTTGTGCTGTAAATCTCCCAACAGCCAAATGTAAAAGCAGCATGCATCTCGCTGTATGTCCCACATCCAAAGTGCCAAGAGAGTAATGTAGAGCTTGCTCTCCCTGTCTTTGAGTACTGTTTTCACTGTCCCGATTACCTCTTTGCTAACATTCTCTTCAGAGCTGCAGTGAAACCAGGAACCACGTGGAGAAGGCACCCACACTGAAAATGACTGGAAGGAACGTTGGGGCTTCTTCTCAGTGTCTCTGACATAGGGTTTCACTGTGCCGGGAAAGTCTCTGCTAACACCCTGCAGAGCGCTGTGCCCAATATACAGAAACGTCTTGCGGTATCTCCTACAGGGAAAGTGCCAAGAGCGAATTGTCGATCTTGTTCTCAGTGTCTCTGAGAATTGCTCTGATTATCCGTGTGACCTCTTTGCTAAGACTCTCCAGAGAGCCGTCCTCAAAACCAACACACGTGTTGACATATCTCCCTCATTGATCGCAGTGTCTCCAGGAACAGCATTCAAGGAGCCAGGAACTTTTCTGCCCACACTGTCCGGGGACAGTTCCTTAAAACCAATATACATCCTGCTATATCTCCCACATGGAAAATGCCAGGAGGGAAAAGTGGGGATTATGTTTAGACTTTCTCAGAACTGCTTCAAATCAACTAGATATCTTTGTGCTGTAAATCTCCCAACAGCCAAACGCAAAAGCAGCAAACATCTCGCTGTATGTCCCGCATCCAAAGTGCCAAGAGAGAGCTTGCTCTCCCTGTCTTTGAGTACTGTTTTCACTGTCCCGATTACCTCTTTGCTAACATTCTCTTCAGAGCTGCAGTGAAACCAGGAACCACGTGGAGAAGGCACCCACACTGAAAATGACTGGAAGGAACGTTGGGGCTTCTTCTCAGTGTCTCTGACATAGGGTTTCACTGTGCCGGGAAAGTCTCTGCTAACAGCCTGCAGAGCGCTGTGCCCAATATACAGAAACGTCTTGCGGTATCTCCTACAGGGAAAGTGCCAAGAGCGAATTGTCGATCTTGTTCTCAGTGTCTCTGAGAATTGCTCTGATTATCCGTGTGACCTCTTTGCTAAGACTCTCCAGAGAGCCGTCCTCAAAACCAACACACGTGTTGACATATCTCCCACATTGATCGCAGGGTCTCCAGAAACGGCATTCAATGAGCCAGGAACTTTTCTCCCTTCACTGTCCATTGAGTTGTCCTCAAAACCAGTATACATCCTGCTATATCTCCTACATGGGAAGTGCCAGGTGGGAAATGTAGATCTTGTTCTCCCTGTCTTTGAGTACTGCTTTCTACTCTCCCCGTTACCTCTTTGCTAACATTCTCTCGAGAGAGAGTTGTGCTCAAAAGCAAAGCACATATCAAGACATATCTCCACATGGAAACTGCCAGCAGGGAAAGGTGGGGACTGTTCTTGGACTCGATAGGAACTGCTTCAAGTCACCTAATTCTGTCTCTGCCTACTCTCGCCATAGAGCTAGGCGCAAAACCAACCAACAATCTTCTTGCTCTACCTCCAACATGGAAAGAGCCAGGAGGGAATTGTAGGGCTTGTTTCTCAGTGTCTCCAATAACGGCATTCAGTGGGCCAGCAACTTTTGTGCCTACACCCTCGAGGAGTTCTCCTCAAAATCCATAAACGTCTTGTTATACGTAAAACACGCAAAGGGCCAAAAGTGAATTGTATGGTTGTTCTCAGTGTCTCTGAGAATTGCTCTGATTATCCGTGTGACCTCTTTGCTAAGACTCTCCAGAGAGCCGTCCTCAAAAGCAACACACATCTTGACATATCTCCCTCATTGATCGCAGTGTCTCCAGGAAGGGCATTCAAGGAGCCAGGAACTTTTCTCCCTACACTGTCCATTGAGTTGTCCTCAAAACAAATATACCTCGTGCTATATCTCCCACATGGAAAATGCCAAGAGGGAAAAGTGGGGATTATGTTTAGACTTTCTCAGAACTGCTTCAAATCAACTAGATATCTTTGTGCTGTAAATCTCCCAACAGCCAAATGTAAAAGCAGCAAGCATCTCGCTGTATGTCCCACATCCAAAGTGCCAAGAGAGAGCTTGCTCTCCCTGTCTTTGAGTACTGTTTTCACTGTCCCGATTACCTCTTTGCTAACATTCTCTTCAGAGCTGCAGTGAAACCAGGAACCACGTGGAGAAGGCACCCACACTGAAAATGACTGGAAGGAACGTTGGGGCTTCTTCTCAGTGTCTCTGACATAGGGTTTCACTGTGCCGGGAAAGTCTCTGCTAACACCCTGCAGAGCGCTGTGCCCAATATACAGAAACGTCTTGCGGTATCTCCTACAGGGAAAGTGCCAAGAGCGAATTGTCGATCTTGTTCTCAGTGTCTCTGAGAATTGCTCTGATTATCCGTGTGACCTCTTTGCTAAGACTCTCCAGAGAGCCGTCCTCAAAAGCAACACACATCTTGACATATCTCCCTCATTGATCGCAGTGTCTCCAGGAACGGCATTCAAGGAGCCAGGAACTTTTCTCCCTACACTGTCCATTGAGTTGTCCTCAAAACAAATATACCTCGTGCTATATCTCCCACATGGAAAATGCCAGGAGGGAAAAGTGGGGATTATGTTTAGACTTTCTCAGAACTGCTTCAAATCAACTAGATATCTTTGTGCTGTAAATCTCCCAACAGCCAAATGTAAAAGCAGCATGCATCTCGCTGTATGTCCCACATCCAAAGTGCCAAGAGAGTAATGTAGAGCTTGCTCTCCCTGTCTTTGAGTACTGTTTTCACTGTCCCGATTACCTCTTTGCTAACATTCTCTTCAGAGCTGCAGTGAAACCAGGAACCACGTGGAGAAGGCACCCACACTGAAAATGACTGGAAGGAACGTTGGGGCTTCTTCTCAGTGTCTCTGACATAGGGTTTCACTGTGCCGGGAAAGTCTCTGCTAACAGCCTGCAGAGCGCTGTGCCCAATATACAGAAACGTCTTGCGGTATCTCCTACAGGGAAAGTGCCAAGAGCGAATTGTCGATCTTGTTCTCAGTGTCTCTGAGAATTGCTCTGATTATCCGTGTGACCTCTTTGCTAAGACTCTCCAGAGAGCCGTCCTCAAAAGCAACACACATCTTGACATATCTCCCTCATTGATCGCAGTGTCTCCAGGAACGGCATTCAAGGAGCCAGGAACTTTTCTCCCTACACTGTCCGGGGACAGTTCCTTAAAACCAATATACCTCGTGCTATATCTCCCACATGGAAAATGCCAGGAGGGAAAAGTGGGGATTATGTTTAGACTTTCTCAGAACTGCTTCAAATCAACTAGATATCTTTGTGCTGTAAATCTCCCAACAGCCAAATGTAAAAGCAGCATGCATCTCGCTGTATGTCCCACATCCAAAGTGCCAAGAGAGTAATGTAGAGCTTGCTCTCCCTGTCTTTGAGTACTGTTTTCACTGTCCCGATTACCTCTTTGCTAACATTCTCTTCAGAGCTGCAGTGAAACCAGGAACCACGTGGAGAAGGCACCCACACTGAAAATGACTGGAAGGAACGTTGGGGCTTCTTCTCAGTGTCTCTGACATAGGGTTTCACTGTGCCGGGAAAGTCTCTGCTAACACCCTGCAGAGCGCTGTGCCCAATATACAGAAACGTCTTGCGGTATCTCCTACAGGGAAAGTGCCAAGAGCGAATTGTCGATCTTGTTCTCAGTGTCTCTGAGAATTGCTCTGATTATCCGTGTGACCTCTTTGCTAAGACTCTCCAGAGAGCCGTCCTCAAAACCAACACACGTGTTGACATATCTCCCTCATTGATCGCAGTGTCTCCAGGAACAGCATTCAAGGAGCCAGGAACTTTTCTGCCCACACTGTCCGGGGACAGTTCCTTAAAACCAATATACATCCTGCTATATCTCCCACATGGAAAATGCCAGGAGGGAAAAGTGGGGATTATGTTTAGACTTTCTCAGAACTGCTTCAAATCAACTAGATATCTTTGTGCTGTAAATCTCCCAACAGCCAAACGCAAAAGCAGCAAACATCTCGCTGTATGTCCCGCATCCAAAGTGCCAAGAGAGAGCTTGCTCTCCCTGTCTTTGAGTACTGTTTTCACTGTCCCGATTACCTCTTTGCTAACATTCTCTTCAGAGCTGCAGTGAAACCAGGAACCACGTGGAGAAGGCACCCACACTGAAAATGACTGGAAGGAACGTTGGGGCTTCTTCTCAGTGTCTCTGACATAGGGTTTCACTGTGCCGGGAAAGTCTCTGCTAACAGCCTGCAGAGCGCTGTGCCCAATATACAGAAACGTCTTGCGGTATCTCCTACAGGGAAAGTGCCAAGAGCGAATTGTCGATCTTGTTCTCAGTGTCTCTGAGAATTGCTCTGATTATCCGTGTGACCTCTTTGCTAAGACTCTCCAGAGAGCCGTCCTCAAAACCAACACACGTGTTGACATATCTCCCACATTGATCGCAGGGTCTCCAGAAACGGCATTCAATGAGCCAGGAACTTTTCTCCCTTCACTGTCCATTGAGTTGTCCTCAAAACCAGTATACATCCTGCTATATCTCCTACATGGGAAGTGCCAGGTGGGAAATGTAGATCTTGTTCTCCCTGTCTTTGAGTACTGCTTTCTACTCTCCCCGTTACCTCTTTGCTAACATTCTCTCGAGAGAGAGTTGTGCTCAAAAGCAAAGCACATATCAAGACATATCTCCACATGGAAACTGCCAGCAGGGAAAGGTGGGGACTGTTCTTGGACTCGATAGGAACTGCTTCAAGTCACCTAATTCTGTCTCTGCCTACTCTCGCCATAGAGCTAGGCGCAAAACCAACCAACAATCTTCTTGCTCTACCTCCAACATGGAAAGAGCCAGGAGGGAATTGTAGGGCTTGTTTCTCAGTGTCTCCAATAACGGCATTCAGTGGGCCAGCAACTTTTGTGCCTACACCCTCGAGGAGTTCTCCTCAAAATCCATAAACGTCTTGTTATACGTAAAACACGCAAAGGGCCAAAAGTGAATTGTATGGTTGTTCTCAGTGTCTCTGAGAATTGCTCTGATTATCCGTGTGACCTCTTTGCTAAGACTCTCCAGAGAGCCGTCCTCAAAAGCAACACACATCTTGACATATCTCCCTCATTGATCGCAGTGTCTCCAGGAAGGGCATTCAAGGAGCCAGGAACTTTTCTCCCTACACTGTCCATTGAGTTGTCCTCAAAACAAATATACCTCGTGCTATATCTCCCACATGGAAAATGCCAAGAGGGAAAAGTGGGGATTATGTTTAGACTTTCTCAGAACTGCTTCAAATCAACTAGATATCTTTGTGCTGTAAATCTCCCAACAGCCAAATGTAAAAGCAGCAAGCATCTCGCTGTATGTCCCACATCCAAAGTGCCAAGAGAGAGCTTGCTCTCCCTGTCTTTGAGTACTGTTTTCACTGTCCCGCTTACCTCTTTGCTAACATTCTCTTCAGAGCTGCAGTGAAACCAGGAACCACGTGGAGAAGGCACCCACACTGAAAATGACTGGAAGGAACGTTGGGGCTTCTTCTCAGTGTCTCTGACATAGGGTTTCACTGTGCCGGGAAAGTCTCTGCTAACACCCTGCAGAGCGCTGTGCCCAATATACAGAAACGTCTTGCGGTATCTCCTACAGGGAAAGTGCCAAGAGCGAATTGTCGATCTTGTTCTCAGTGTCTCTGAGAATTGCTCTGATTATCCGTGTGACCTCTTTGCTAAGACTCTCCAGAGAGCCGTCCTCAAAACCAACACACGTGTTGACATATCTCCCACATTGATCGCAGGGTCTCCAGAAACGGCATTCAATGAGCCAGGAACTTTTCTCCCTTCACTGTCCATTGAGTTGTCCTCAAAACCAGTATACATCCTGCTATATCTCCTACATGGGAAGTGCCAGGTGGGAAATGTAGATCTTGTTCTCCCTGTCTTTGAGTACTGCTTTCTACTCTCCCCGTTACCTCTTTGCTAACATTCTCTCGAGAGAGAGTTGTGCTCAAAAGCAAAGCACATATCAAGACATATCTCCACATGGAAACTGCCAGCAGGGAAAGGTGGGGACTGTTCTTGGACTCGATAGGAACTGCTTCAAGTCACCTAATTCTGTCTCTGCCTACTCTCGCCATAGAGCTAGGCGCAAAACCAACCAACAATCTTCTTGCTCTACCTCCAACATGGAAAGAGCCAGGAGGGAATTGTAGGGCTTGTTTCTCAGTGTCTCCAATAACGGCATTCAGTGGGCCAGCAACTTTTGTGCCTACACCCTCGAGGAGTTCTCCTCAAAATCCATAAACGTCTTGTTATACGTAAAACACGCAAAGGGCCAAAAGCGAATTGTATGGTTGTTCTCAGTGTCTCTGAGAATTGCTCTGATTATCCGTGTGACCTCTTTGCTAAGACTCTCCAGAGAGCCGTCCTCAAAAGCAACACACATCTTGACATATCTCCCTCATTGATCGCAGTGTCTCCAGGAAGGGCATTCAAGGAGCCAGGAACTTTTCTCCCTACACTGTCCATTGAGTTGTCCTCAAAACAAATATACCTCGTGCTATATCTCCCACATGGAAAATGCCAAGAGGGAAAAGTGGGGATTATGTTTAGACTTTCTCAGAACTGCTTCAAATCAACTAGATATCTTTGTGCTGTAAATCTCCCAACAGCCAAATGTAAAAGCAGCAAGCATCTCGCTGTATGTCCCACATCCAAAGTGCCAAGAGAGAGCTTGCTCTCCCTGTCTTTGAGTACTGTTTTCACTGTCCCGATTACCTCTTTGCTAACATTCTCTTCAGAGCTGCAGTGAAACCAGGAACCACGTGGAGAAGGCACCCACACTGAAAATGACTGGAAGGAACGTTGGGGCTTCTTCTCAGTGTCTCTGACATAGGGTTTCACTGTGCCGGGAAAGTCTCTGCTAACACCCTGCAGAGCGCTGTGCCCAATATACAGAAACGTCTTGCGGTATCTCCTACAGGGAAAGTGCCAAGAGCGAATTGTCGATCTTGTTCTCAGTGTCTCTGAGAATTGCTCTGATTATCCGTGTGACCTCTTTGCTAAGACTCTCCAGAGAGCCGTCCTCAAAACCAACACACGTGTTGACATATCTCCCTCATTGATCGCAGTGTCTCCAGGAACGGCATTCAAGGAGCCAGGAACTTTTCTCCCTACACTGTCCGGGGACAGTTCCTTAAAACCAATATACATCCTGCTATATCTCCCACATGGAAAATGCCAGGAGGGAAAAGTGGGGATTATGTTTAGACTTTCTCAGAACTGCTTCAAATCAACTAGATATCTTTGTGCTGTAAATCTCCCAACAGCCAAACGCAAAAGCAGCAAACATCTCGCTGTATGTCCCGCATCCAAAGTGCCAAGAGAGAGCTTGCTCTCCCTGTCTTTGAGTACTGTTTTCACTGTCCCGATTACCTCTTTGCTAACATTCTCTTCAGAGCTGCAGTGAAACCAGGAACCACGTGGAGAAGGCACCCACACTGAAAATGACTGGAAGGAACATTGGGGCTTCTTCTCAGTGTCTCTGACATAGGGTTTCACTGTGCCGGGAAAGTCTCTGCTAACACCCTGCAGAGCGCTGTGCCCAATATACAGAAACGTCTTGCAGTATCTCCTACAGGGAAAGTGCCAAGAGCGAATTGTCGATCTTGTTCTCAGTGTCTCTGAGAATTGCTCTGATTATCCGTGTGACCTCTTTGCTAAGACTCTCCAGAGAGCCGTCCTCAAAACCAACACACGTGTTGACATATCTCCCACATTGATCGCAGGGTCTCCAGAAACGGCATTCAATGAGCCAGGAACTTTTCTCCCTTCACTGTCCATTGAGTTGTCCTCAAAACCAGTATACATCCTGCTATATCTCCTACATGGGAAGTGCCAGGTGGGAAATGTAGATCTTGTTCTCCCTGTCTTTGAGTACTGCTTTCTACTCTCCCCGTTACCTCTTTGCTAACATTCTCTCGAGAGAGAGTTGTGCTCAAAAGCAAAGCACATATCAAGACATATGTCCACATGGAAACTGCCAGCAGGGAAAGGTGGGGACTGTTCTTGGACTCGATAGGAACTGCTTCAAGTCACCTAATTCTGTCTCTGCCTACTCTCGCCATAGAGGTAGGCGCAAAACCAACCAACAATCTTCTTGCTCTACCTCCAACATGGAAAGAGCCAGGAGGGAATTGTAGGGCTTGTTTCTCAGTGTCTCCAATAACGGCATTCAGTGGGCCAGCAACTTTTGTGCCTACACCCTCGAGGAGTTCTCCTCAAAATCCATAAACGTCTTGTTATACGTAAAACACGCAAAGGGCCAAAAGCGAATTGTATGGTTGTTCTCAGTGTCTCTGAGAATTGCTCTGATTATCCGTGTGACCTCTTTGCTAAGACTCTCCAGAGAGCCGTCCTCAAAAGCAACACACATCTTGACATATCTCCCTCATTGATCGCAGTGTCTCCAGGAAGGGCATTCAAGGAGCCAGGAACTTTTCTCCCTACACTGTCCATTGAGTTGTCCTCAAAACAAATATACCTCGTGCTATATCTCCCACATGGAAAATGCCAGGAGGGAAAAGTGGGGATTATGTTTAGACTTTCTCAGAACTGCTTCAAATCAACTAGATATCTTTGTGCTGTAAATCTCCCAACAGCCAAATGTAAAAGCAGCAAGCATCTCGCTGTATGTCCCACATCCAAAGTGCCAAGAGAGAGCTTGCTCTCCCTGTCTTTGAGTACTGTTTTCACTGTCCCGATTACCTCTTTGCTAACATTCTCTTCAGAGCTGCAGTGAAACCAGGAACCACGTGGAGAAGGCACCCACACTGAAAATGACTGGAAGGAACGTTGGGGCTTCTTCTCAGTGTCTCTGACATAGGGTTTCACTGTGCCGGGAAAGTCTCTGCTAACAGCCTGCAGAGCGCTGTGCCCAATATACAGAAACGTCTTGCGGTATCTCCTACAGGGAAAGTGCCAAGAGCGAATTCTCGATCTTGTTCTCAGTGTCTCTGAGAATTGCTCTGATTATCCGTGTGACCTCTTTGCTAAGACTCTCCAGAGAGCCGTCCTCAAAAGGAACACACATCTTGACATATCTCCCACATTGATCGCAGTGTCTCCAGGAACGGCATTCAAGGAGCCAGGAACTTTTCTGCCCACACTGTCCGGGGACAGTTCCTTAAAACCAATATACATCCTGCTATATCTCCCACATGGAAAATGCCAGGAGGGAAAAGTGGGGATTATGTTTAGACTTTCTCAGAACTGCTTCAAATCAACTAGATATCTTTGTGCTGTAAATCTCCCAACAGCCAAACGCAAAAGCAGCAAACATCTCGCTGTATGTCCCGCATCCAAAGTGCCAAGAGAGAGCTTGCTCTCCCTGTCTTTGAGTACTGTTTTCACTGTCCCGATTACCTCTTTGCTAACATTCTCTTCAGAGCTGCAGTGAAACCAGGAACCACGTGGAGAAGGCACCCACACTGAAAATGACTGGAAGGAACATTGGGGCTTCTTCTCAGTGTCTCTGACATAGAGTTTCACTGTGCCGGGAATGTCTCTGCTAACAGCCTGCAGAGCGCTGTGCCCAATATACAGAAACGTCTTGCGGTATCTCCTACAGGGAAAGTGCCAAGAGCGAATTGTTGATCTTGTTCTCAGTGTCTCTGAGAATTGCTCTGATTATCCGTGTGACCTCTTTGCTAAGACTCTCCAGAGAGCCGTCCTCAAAACCAACACACGTGTTGACATATCTCCCACATTGATCGCAGGGTCTCCAGAAACGGCATTCAATGAGCCAGGAACTTTTCTCCCTACATTGTCCATTGAGTTGTCCTCAAAACCAGTATACATCCTGCTATATCTCCTACATGGGAAGTGCCAGGTGGGAAATGTAGATCTTGTTCTCCCTGTCTTTGAGTACTGCTTTCTACTCTCCCCGTTACCTCTTTGCTAACATTCTCTCGAGAGAGAGTTGTGCTCAAAAGCAAAGCACATATCAAGTCATATGTCCACATGGAAACTGCCAGCAGGGAAAGGTGGGGACTGTTCTTGGACTCGATAGGAACTGCTTCAAGTCACCTAATTATGTCTCTGCCTACTCTCGCCATAGAGCTAGGCGCAAAACCAACCAACAATCTTCTTGCTCTACCTCCAACATGGAAAGAGCCAGGAGGGAATTGTAGGGCTTGTTTCTCAGTGTCTCCAATAACGGCATTCAGTGGGCCAGCAACTTTTGTGCCTACACCCTCGAGGAGTTCTCCTCAAAATCCATAAACGTCTTGTTATACGTAAAACACGCAAAGGGCCAAAAGTGAATTGTATCGTTGTTCTCAGTGTCTCTGAGAATTGCTCTGATTATCCGTGTGACCTCTTTGCTAAGACTCTCCAGAGAGCCGTCCTCAAAAGCAACACACATCTTGACATATCTCCCTCATTGATCGCAGTGTCTCCAGAAACGGCATTCAATGAGCCAGGAACTTTTCTCCCTACACTGTCCATTGAGTTGTCCTCAAAACAAATATACCTCGTGCTATATCTCCCACATGGAAAATGCCAGGAGGGAAAAGTGGGGATTATGTTTAGACTTTCTCAGAACTGCTTCAAATCAACTAGATATCTTTGTGCTGTAAATCTCCCAACAGCCAAATGTAAAAGCAGCAAACATCTCGCTGTATGTCCCGCATCCAAAGTGCCAAGAGAGTAATGTAGAGCTTGCTCTCCCTGTCTTTGAGTACTGTTTTCACTGTCCCGATAACCTCTTTGCTAACATTCTCTTCAGAGCTGCAGTGAAACCAGGAACCACGTGGAGAAGGCACCCACACTGAAAATGACTGGAAGGAACGTTGGGGCTTCTTCTCAGTGTCTCTGACATAGGGTTTCACTGTGCCGGGAAAGTCTCTGCTAACAGCCTGCAGAGCGCTGTGCCCAATATACAGAAACGTCTTGCGGTATCTCCTACAGGGAAAGTGCCAAGAGCGAATTCTCGATCTTGTTCTCAGTGTCTCTGAGAATTGCTCTGATTATCCGTGTGACCTCTTTGCTAAGACTCTCCAGAGAGCCGTCCTCAAAAGCAACACACATCTTGACATATCTCCCTCATTGATCGCAGTGTCTCCAGGAACGGCATTCAAGGAGCCAGGAACTTTTCTGCCCACACTGTCCGGGGACAGTTCCTTAAAACCAATATACATCCTGCTATATCTCCCACATGGAAAATGCCAGGAGGGAAAAGTGGGGATTATGTTTAGACTTTCTCAGAACTGCTTCAAATCAACTAGATATCTTTGTGCTGTAAATCTCCCAACAGCCAAACGCAAAAGCAGCAAACATCTCGCTGTATGTCCCGCATCCAAAGTGCCAAGAGAGAGCTTGCTCTCCCTGTCTTTGAGTACTGTTTTCACTGTCCCGATTACCTCTTTGCTAACATTCTCTTCAGAGCTGCAGTGAAACCAGGAACCACGTGGAGAAGGCACCCACACTGAAAATGACTGGAAGGAACATTGGGGCTTCTTCTCAGTGTCTCTGACATAGAGTTTCACTGTGCCGGGAATGTCTCTGCTAACAGCCTGCAGAGCGCTGTGCCCAATATACAGAAACGTCTTGCGGTATCTCCTACAGGGAAAGTGCCAAGAGCGAATTGTTGATCTTGTTCTCAGTGTCTCTGAGAATTGCTCTGATTATCCGTGTGACCTCTTTGCTAAGACTCTCCAGAGAGCCGTCCTCAAAACCAACACACGTGTTGACATATCTCCCACATTGATCGCAGGGTCTCCAGAAACGGCATTCAATGAGCCAGGAACTTTTCTCCCTACATTGTCCATTGAGTTGTCCTCAAAACCAGTATACATCCTGCTATATCTCCTACATGGGAAGTGCCAGGTGGGAAATGTAGATCTTGTTCTCCCTGTCTTTGAGTACTGCTTTCTACTCTCCCCGTTACCTCTTTGCTAACATTCTCTCGAGAGAGAGTTGTGCTCAAAAGCAAAGCACATATCAAGTCATATGTCCACATGGAAACTGCCAGCAGGGAAAGGTGGGGACTGTTCTTGGACTCGATAGGAACTGCTTCAAGTCACCTAATTATGTCTCTGCCTACTCTCGCCATAGAGCTAGGCGCAAAACCAACCAACAATCTTCTTGCTCTACCTCCAACATGGAAAGAGCCAGGAGGGAATTGTAGGGCTTGTTTCTCAGTGTCTCCAATAACGGCATTCAGTGGGCCAGCAACTTTTGTGCCTACACCCTCGAGGAGTTCTCCTCAAAATCCATAAACGTCTTGTTATACGTAAAACACGCAAAGGGCCAAAAGTGAATTGTATCGTTGTTCTCAGTGTCTCTGAGAATTGCTCTGATTATCCGTGTGACCTCTTTGCTAAGACTCTCCAGAGAGCCGTCCTCAAAAGCAACACACATCTTGACATATCTCCCTCATTGATCGCAGTGTCTCCAGAAACGGCATTCAATGAGCCAGGAACTTTTCTCCCTACACTGTCCATTGAGTTGTCCTCAAAACAAATATACCTCGTGCTATATCTCCCACATGGAAAATGCCAGGAGGGAAAAGTGGGGATTATGTTTAGACTTTCTCAGAACTGCTTCAAATCAACTAGATATCTTTGTGCTGTAAATCTCCCAACAGCCAAATGTAAAAGCAGCAAACATCTCGCTGTATGTCCCGCATCCAAAGTGCCAAGAGAGTAATGTAGAGCTTGCTCTCCCTGTCTTTGAGTACTGTTTTCACTGTCCCGATAACCTCTTTGCTAACATTCTCTTCAGAGCTGCAGTGAAACCAGGAACCACGTGGAGAAGGCACCCACACTGAAAATGACTGGAAGGAACGTTGGGGCTTCTTCTCAGTGTCTCTGACATAGGGTTTCACTGTGCCGGGAAAGTCTCTGCTAACAGCCTGCAGAGCGCTGTGCCCAATATACAGAAACGTCTTGCGGTATCTCCTACAGGGAAAGTGCCAAGAGCGAATTCTCGATCTTGTTCTCAGTGTCTCTGAGAATTGCTCTGATTATCCGTGTGACCTCTTTGCTAAGACTCTCCAGAGAGCCATCCTCAAAAGGAACACACATCTTGACATATCTCCCACATTGATCGCAGTGTCTCCAGGAACGGCATTCAAGGAGCCAGGAACTTTTCTGCCCACACTGTCCGGGGACAGTTCCTTAAAACCAATATACATCCTGCTATATCTCCCACATGGAAAATGCCAGGAGGGAAAAGTGGGGATTATGTTTAGACTTTCTCAGAACTGCTTCAAATCAACTAGATATCTTTGTGCTGTAAATCTCCCAACAGCCAAACGCAAAAGCAGCAAACATCTCGCTGTATGTCCCGCATCCAAAGTGCCAAGAGAGAGCTTGCTCTCCCTGTCTTTGAGTACTGTTTTCACTGTCCCGATTACCTCTTTGCTAACATTCTCTTCAGAGCTGCAGTGAAACCAGGAACCACGTGGAGAAGGCACCCACACTGAAAATGACTGGAAGGAACATTGGGGCTTCTTCTCAGTGTCTCTGACATAGAGTTTCACTGTGCCGGGAATGTCTCTGCTAACAGCCTGCAGAGCGCTGTGCCCAATATACAGAAACGTCTTGCGGTATCTCCTACAGGGAAAGTGCCAAGAGCGAATTGTTGATCTTGTTCTCAGTGTCTCTGAGAATTGCTCTGATTATCCGTGTGACCTCTTTGCTAAGACTCTCCAGAGAGCCGTCCTCAAAACCAACACACGTGTTGACATATCTCCCACATTGATCGCAGGGTCTCCAGAAACGGCATTCAATGAGCCAGGAACTTTTCTCCCTACATTGTCCATTGAGTTGTCCTCAAAACCAGTATACATCCTGCTATATCTCCTACATGGGAAGTGCCAGGTGGGAAATGTAGATCTTGTTCTCCCTGTCTTTGAGTACTGCTTTCTACTCTCCCCGTTACCTCTTTGCTAACATTCTCTCGAGAGAGAGTTGTGCTCAAAAGCAAAGCACATATCAAGTCATATGTCCACATGGAAACTGCCAGCAGGGAAAGGTGGGGACTGTTCTTGGACTCGATAGGAACTGCTTCAAGTCACCTAATTATGTCTCTGCCTACTCTCGCCATAGAGCTAGGCGCAAAACCAACCAACAATCTTCTTGCTCTACCTCCAACATGGAAAGAGCCAGGAGGGAATTGTAGGGCTTGTTTCTCAGTGTCTCCAATAACGGCATTCAGTGGGCCAGCAACTTTTGTGCCTACACCCTCGAGGAGTTCTCCTCAAAATCCATAAACGTCTTGTTATACGTAAAACACGCAAAGGGCCAAAAGTGAATTGTATCGTTGTTCTCAGTGTCTCTGAGAATTGCTCTGATTATCCGTGTGACCTCTTTGCTAAGACTCTCCAGAGAGCCGTCCTCAAAAGCAACACACATCTTGACATATCTCCCTCATTGATCGCAGTGTCTCCAGAAACGGCATTCAATGAGCCAGGAACTTTTCTCCCTACACTGTCCATTGAGTTGTCCTCAAAACAAATATACCTCGTGCTATATCTCCCACATGGAAAATGCCAGGAGGGAAAAGTGGGGATTATGTTTAGACTTTCTCAGAACTGCTTCAAATCAACTAGATATCTTTGTGCTGTAAATCTCCCAACAGCCAAATGTAAAAGCAGCAAACATCTCGCTGTATGTCCCGCATCCAAAGTGCCAAGAGAGTAATGTAGAGCTTGCTCTCCCTGTCTTTGAGTACTGTTTTCACTGTCCCGATAACCTCTTTGCTAACATTCTCTTCAGAGCTGCAGTGAAACCAGGAACCACGTGGAGAAGGCACCCACACTGAAAATGACTGGAAGGAACGTTGGGGCTTCTTCTCAGTGTCTCTGACATAGGGTTTCACTGTGCCGGGAAAGTCTCTGCTAACACCCTGCAGAGCGCTGTGCCCAATATACAGAAACGTCTTGCGGTATCTCCTACAGGGAAAGTGCCAAGAGCGAATTGTCGATCTTGTTCTCAGTGTCTCTGAGAATTGCTCTGATTATCCGTGTGACCTCTTTGCTAAGACTCTCCAGAGAGCCGTCCTCAAAACCAACACACGTGTTGACATATCTCCCTCATTGATCGCAGTGTCTCCAGGAACGGCATTCAAGGAGCCAGGAACTTTTCTGCCCACACTGTCCGGGGACAGTTCCTTAAAACCAATATACATCCTGCTATATCTCCCACATGGAAAATGCCAGGAGGGAAAAGTGGGGATTATGTTTAGACTTTCTCAGAACTGCTTCAAATCAACTAGATATCTTTGTGCTGTAAATCTCCCAACAGCCAAATGTAAAAGCAGCAAACATCTCGCTGTATGTCCCGCATCCAAAGTGCCAAGAGAGAGCTTGCTCTCCCTGTCTTTGAGTACTGTTTTCACTGTCCCGATTACCTCTTTGCTAACATTCTCTTCAGAGCTGCAGTGAAACCAGGAACCACGTGGAGAAGGCACCCACACTGAAAATGACTGGAAGGAACATTGGGGCTTCTTCTCAGTGTCTCTGACATAGGGTTTCACTGTGCCGGGAATGTCTCTGCTAACACCCTGCAGAGCGCTGTGCCCAATATACAGAAACGTCTTGCGGTATCTCCTACAGGGAAAGTGCCAAGAGCGAATTGTCGATCTTGTTCTAAGTGTCTCTGAGAATTGCTCTGATTATCCGTGTGACCTCTTTGCTAAGACTCTCCAGAGAGCCGTCCTCAAAACCAACACACGTGTTGACATATCTCCCACATTGATCGCAGGGTCTCCAGAAACGGCATTCAATGAGGCAGGAACTTTTCTCCCTACACTGTCCATTGAGTTGTCCTCAAAACCAGTATACATCCTGCTATATCTCCTACATGGGAAGTGCCAGGTGGGAAATGTAGATCTTGTTCTCCCTGTCTTTGAGTACTGATTTCTACTCTCCCCGTTACCTCTTTGCTAACATTCTCTCGAGAGAGAGTTGTGCTCAAAAGCAAAGCACATATCAAGACATATGTCCACATGGAAACTGCCAGCAGGGAAAGGTGGGGACTGTTCTTGGACTCGATAGGAACTGCTTCAAGTCACCTAATTATGTCTCTGCCTACTCTCGCCATAGAGCTAGGCGCAAAACCAACCAACAATCTTCTTGCTCTACCTCCAACATGGAAAGAGCCAGGAGGGAATTGTAGGGCTTGTTTCTCAGTGTCTCCAATAACGGCATTCAGTGTGCCACCAACTTTTGTGCCTACACCCTCGAGGAGTTCTCCTCAAAATCCATAAACGTCTTGCTATACGTAAAACACGCAAAGGGCCAAAAGTGAATTGTATGGTTGTTCTCAGTGTCTCTGAGAATTGCTCTGATTATCCGTGTGACCTCTTTGCTAAGACTCTCCAGAGAGCCGTCCTCAAAACCAACACACGTGTTGACATATCTCCCTCATTGATCGCAGTGTCTCCAGGAACGGCATTCAAGGAGCCAGGAACTTTTCTGCCCACACTGTCCGGGGACAGTTCCTTAAAACCAATATACATCCTGCTATATCTCCCACATGGAAAATGCCAGGAGGGAAAAGTGGGGATTATGTTTAGACTTTCTCAGAACTGCTTCAAATCAACTAGATATCTTTGTGCTGTAAATCTTCCAACAGCCAAATGTAAAAGCAGCAAACATCTCGCTGTATGTCCCGCATCCAAAGTGCCAAGAGAGTAATGTAGAGCTTGCTCTCCCTGTCTTTGAGTACTGTTTTCACTGTCCCGATTACCTCTTTGCTAACATTCTCTTCAGAGCTGCAGTGAAACCAGGAACCACGTGGAGAAGGCACCCACACTGAAAATGACTGGAAGGAACGTTGGGGCTTCTTCTCAGTGTCTCTGACATAGGGTTTCACTGTGCCGGGAAAGTCTCTGCTAACAGCCTGCAGAGCGCTGTGCCCAATATACAGAAACGTCTTGCGGTATCTCCTACAGGGAAAGTGCCAAGAGCGAATTGTCGATCTTGTTCTCAGTGTCTCTGAGAATTGCTCTGATTATCCGTGTGACCTCTTTGCTAAGACTCTCCAGAGAGCCGTCCTCAAAACCAACACACGTGTTGACATATCTCCCACATTGATCGCAGGGTCTCCAGAAACGGCATTCAATGAGGCAGGAACTTTTCTCCCTTCACTGTCCATTGAGTTGTCCTCAAAACCAGTATACATCCTGCTATATCTCCTACATGGGAAGTGCCAGGTGGGAAATGTAGATCTTGTTCTCCCTGTCTTTGAGTACTGCTTTCTACTCTCCCCGTTACCTCTTTGCTAACATTCTCTCGAGACAGAGTTGTGCTCAAAAGCAAAGCACATATCAAGACATATGTCCACATGGAAACTGCCAGCAGGGAAAGGTGGGGACTGTTCTTGGACTCGATAGGAACTGCTTCAAGTCACCTAATTATGTCTCTGCCTACTCTCGACATAGAGCTAGGCGCAAAACCAACCAACAATCTTCTTGCTCTACCTCCAACATGGAAAGAGCCAGGAGGGAATTGTAGGGCTTGTTTCTCAGTGTCTCCAATAACGGCATTCAGTGGGCCAGCAACTTTTGTGCCTACACCCTCGAGGAGTTCTCCTCAAAATCCATAAACGTCTTGTTATACGTAAAACACGCAAAGGGCCAAAAGTGAATTGTATGGTTGTTCTCAGTGTCTCTGAGAATTGCTCTGATTATCCGTGTGACCTCTTTGCTAAGAC
This sequence comes from Larus michahellis, assembly GCF_964199755.1. NCBI lineage: Eukaryota > Metazoa > Chordata > Aves > Charadriiformes > Laridae > Larus > Larus michahellis. The sequence continues at coordinate 67,357 of NW_027436324.1, read as the reverse complement.
TCTCCAGAGAGCCGTCCTCAAAAGCAACACACATCTTGACATATCTCCCTCATTGATCGCAGTGTCTCCAGAAACGGCATTCAATGAGCCAGGAACTTTTCTCCCTACACTGTCCATTGAGTTGTCCTCAAAACAAATATACCTCGTGCTATATCTCCCACATGGAAAATGCCAGGAGGGAAAAGTGGGGATTATGTTTAGACTTTCTCAGAACTGCTTCAAATCAACTAGATATCTTTGTGCTGTAAATCTCCCAACAGCCAAATGTAAAAGCAGCAAACATCTCGCTGTATGTCCCGCATCCAAAGTGCCAAGAGAGTAATGTAGAGCTTGCTCTCCCTGTCTTTGAGTACTGTTTTCACTGTCCCGATTACCTCTTTGCTAACATTCTCTTCAGAGCTGCAGTGAAACCAGGAACCACGTGGAGAAGGCACCCACACTGAAAATGACTGGAAGGAACGTTGGGGCTTCTTCTCAGTGTCTCTGACATAGGGTTTCACTGTGCCGGGAAAGTCTCTGCTAACACCCTGCAGAGCGCTGTGCCCAATATACAGAAACGTCTTGCGGTATCTCCTACAGGGAAAGTGCCAAGAGCGAATTGTCGATCTTGTTCTCAGTGTCTCTGAGAATTGCTCTGATTATCCGTGTGACCTCTTTGCTAAGACTCTCCAGAGAGCCGTCCTCAAAAGCAACACACATCTTGACATATCTCCCTCATTGATCGCAGTGTCTCCAGGAACGGCATTCAAGGAGCCAGGAACTTTTCTGCCCACACTGTCCGGGGACAGTTCCTTAAAACCAATATACATCCTGCTATATCTCCCACATGGAAAATGCCAGGAGGGAAAAGTGGGGATTATGTTTAGACTTTCTCAGAACTGCTTCAAATCAACTAGATATCTTTGTGCTGTAAATCTCCCAACAGCCAAACGCAAAAGCAGCAAACATCTCGCTGTATGTCCCGCATCCAAAGTGCCAAGAGAGAGCTTGCTCTCCCTGTCTTTGAGTACTGTTTTCACTGTCCCGATTACCTCTTTGCTAACATTCTCTTCAGAGCTGCAGTGAAACCAGGAACCACGTGGAGAAGGCACCCACACTGAAAATGACTGGAAGGAACATTGGGGCTTCTTCTCAGTGTCTCTGACATAGGGTTTCACTGTGCCGGGAAAGTCTCTGCTAACAGCCTGCAGAGCGCTGTGCCCAATATACAGAAACGTCTTGCGGTATCTCCTACAGGGAAAGTGCCAAGAGCGAATTGTCGATCTTGTTCTCAGTGTCTCTGAGAATTGCTCTGATTATCCGTGTGACCTCTTTGCTAAGACTCTCCAGAGAGCCGTCCTCAAAACCAACACACGTGTTGACATATCTCCCACATTGATCGCAGGGTCTCCAGAAACGGCATTCAATGAGGCAGGAACTTTTCTCCCTTCACTGTCCATTGAGTTGTCCTCAAAACCAGTATACATCCTGCTATATCTCCTACATGGGAAGTGCCAGGTGGGAAATGTAGATCTTGTTCTCCCTGTCTTTGAGTACTGCTTTCTACTCTCCCCGTTACCTCTTTGCTAACATTCTCTCGAGAGAGAGTTGTGCTCAAAAGCAAAGCACATATCAAGACATATGTCCACATGGAAACTGCCAGCAGGGAAAGGTGGGGACTGTTCTTGGACTCGATAGGAACTGCTTCAAGTCACCTAATTCTGTCTCTGCCTACTCTCGCCATAGAGCTAGGCGCAAAACCAACCAACAATCTTCTTGCTCTACCTCCAACATGGAAAGAGCCAGGAGGGAATTGTAGGGCTTGTTTCTCAGTGTCTCCAATAACGGCATTCAGTGGGCCAGCAACTTTTGTGCCTACACCCTCGAGGAGTTCTCCTCAAAATCCATAAACGTCTTGTTATACGTAAAACACGCAAAGGGCCAAAAGTGAATTGTATGGTTGTTCTCAGTGTCTCTGAGAATTGCTCTGATTATCCGTGTGACCTCTTTGCTAAGACTCTCCAGAGAGCCGTCCTCAAAAGCAACACACATCTTGACATATCTCCCTCATTGATCGCAGTGTCTCCAGAAACGGCATTCAATGAGCCAGGAACTTTTCTCCCTACACTGTCCATTGAGTTGTCCTCAAAACAAATATACCTCGTGCTATATCTCCCACATGGAAAATGCCAGGAGGGAAAAGTGGGGATTATGTTTAGACTTTCTCAGAACTGCTTCAAATCAACTAGATATCTTTGTGCTGTAAATCTCCCAACAGCCAAATGTAAAAGCAGCAAACATCTCGCTGTATGTCCCGCATCCAAAGTGCCAAGAGAGTAATGTAGAGCTTGCTCTCCCTGTCTTTGAGTACTGTTTTCACTGTCCCGATTACCTCTTTGCTAACATTCTCTTCAGAGCTGCAGTGAAACCAGGAACCACGTGGAGAAGGCACCCACACTGAAAATGACTGGAAGGAACGTTGGGGCTTCTTCTCAGTGTCTCTGACATAGGGTTTCACTGTGCCGGGAAAGTCTCTGCTAACAGCCTGCAGAGCGCTGTGCCCAATATACAGAAACGTCTTGCGGTATCTCCTACAGGGAAAGTGCCAAGAGCGAATTCTCGATCTTGTTCTCAGTGTCTCTGAGAATTGCTCTGATTATCCGTGTGACCTCTTTGCTAAGACTCTCCAGAGAGCCGTCCTCAAAACCAACACACGTGTTGACATATCTCCCTCATTGATCGCAGTGTCTCCAGGAACGGCATTCAAGGAGCCAGGAACTTTTCTGCCCACACTGTCCGGGGACAGTTCCTTAAAACCAATATACATCCTGCTATATCTCCCACATGGAAAATGCCAGGAGGGAAAAGTGGGGATTATGTTTAGACTTTCTCAGAACTGCTTCAAATCAACTAGATACCTTTGTGCTGTAAATCTCCCAACAGCCAAACGCAAAAGCAGCAAACATCTCGCTGTATGTCCCGCATCCAAAGTGCCAAGAGAGAGCTTGCTCTCCCTGTCTTTGAGTACTGTTTTCACTGTCCCGATTACCTCTTTGCTAACATTCTCTTCAGAGCTGCAGTGAAACCAGGAACCACGTGGAGAAGGCACCCACACTGAAAATGACTGGAAGGAACATTGGGGCTTCTTCTCAGTGTCTCTGACATAGGGTTTCACTGTGCCGGGAAAGTCTCTGCTAACACCCTGCAGAGCGCTGTGCCCAATATACAGAAACGTCTTGCGGTATCTCCTGCAGGGAAAGTGCCAAGAGCGAATTGTCGATCTTGTTCTCAGTGTCTCTGAGAATTGCTCTGATTATCCGTGTGACCTCTTTGCTAAGACTCTCCAGAGAGCCGTCCTCAAAACCAACACACGTGTTGACATATCTCCCACATTGATCGCAGGGTCTCCAGAAACGGCATTCAATGAGGCAGGAACTTTTCTCCCTTCACTGTCCATTGAGTTGTCCTCAAAACCAGTATACATCCTGCTATATCTCCTACATGGGAAGTGCCAGGTGGGAAATGTAGATCTTGTTCTCCCTGTCTTTGAGTACTGCTTTCTACTCTCCCCGTTACCTCTTTGCTAACATTCTCTCGAGACAGAGTTGTGCTCAAAAGCAAAGCACATATCAAGACATATGTCCACATGGAAACTGCCAGCAGGGAAAGGTGGGGACTGTTCTTGGACTCGATAGGAACTGCTTCAAGTCACCTAATTCTGTCTCTGCCTACTCTCGCCATAGAGCTAGGCGCAAAACCAACCAACAATCTTCTTGCTCTACCTCCAACATGGAAAGAGCCAGGAGGGAATTGTAGGGCTTGTTTCTCAGTGTCTCCAATAACGGCATTCAGTGGGCCAGCAACTTTTGTGCCTACACCCTCGAGGAGTTCTCCTCAAAATCCATAAACGTCTTGTTATACGTAAAACACGCAAAGGGCCAAAAGTGAATTGTATGGTTGTTCTCAGTGTCTCTGAGAATTGCTCTGATTATCCGTGTGACCTCTTTGCTAAGACTCTCCAGAGAGCCGTCCTCAAACCCAACACACATCTTGACATATCTCCCTCATTGATCGCAGTGTCTCCAGAAACGGCATTCAATGAGCCAGGAACTTTTCTCCCTACACTGTCCATTGAGTTGTCCTCAAAACAAATATACCTCGTGCTATATCTCCCACATGGAAAATGCCAGGAGGGAAAAGTGGGGATTATGTTTAGACTTTCTCAGAACTGCTTCAAATCAACTAGATAGCTTTGTGCTGTAAATCTCCCAACAGCCAAATGTAAAAGCAGCAAACATCTCGCTGTATGTCCCGCATCCAAAGTGCCAAGAGAGTAATGTAGAGCTTGCTCTCCCTGTCTTTGAGTACTGTTTTCACTGTCCCGATTACCTCTTTGCTAACATTCTCTTCAGAGCTGCAGTGAAACCAGGAACCACGTGGAGAAGGCACCCACACTGAAAATGACTGGAAGGAACGTTGGGGCTTCTTCTCAGTGTCTCTGACATAGGGTTTCACTGTGCCGGGAAAGTCTCTGCTAACACCCTGCAGAGCGCTGTGCCCAATATACAGAAACGTCTTGCGGTATCTCCTACAGGGAAAGTGCCAAGAGCGAATTGTCGATCTTGTTCTCAGTGTCTCTGAGAATTGCTCTGATTATCCGTGTGACCTCTTTGCTAAGACTCTCCAGAGAGCCGTCCTCAAAAGCAACACACATCTTGACATATCTCCCTCATTGATCGCAGTGTCTCCAGGAACGGCATTCAAGGAGCCAGGAACTTTTCTGCCCACACTGTCCGGGGACAGTTCCTTAAAACCAATATACATCCTGCTATATCTCCCACATGGAAAATGCCAGGAGGGAAAAGTGGGGATTATGTTTAGACTTTCTCAGAACTGCTTCAAATCAACTAGATATCTTTGTGCTGTAAATCTCCCAACAGCCAAACGCAAAAGCAGCAAACATCTCGCTGTATGTCCCGCATCCAAAGTGCCAAGAGAGAGCTTGCTCTCCCTGTCTTTGAGTACTGTTTTCACTGTCCCGATTACCTCTTTGCTAACATTCTCTTCAGAGCTGCAGTGAAACCAGGAACCACGTGGAGAAGGCACCCACACTGAAAATGACTGGAAGGAACGTTGGGGCTTCTTCTCAGTGTCTCTGACATAGGGTTTCACTGTGCCGGGAAAGTCTCTGCTAACAGCCTGCAGAGCGCTGTGCCCAATATACAGAAACGTCTTGCGGTATCTCCTACAGGGAAAGTGCCAAGAGCGAATTGTCGATCTTGTTCTCAGTGTCTCTGAGAATTGCTCTGATTATCCGTGTGACCTCTTTGCTAAGACTCTCCAGAGAGCCGTCCTCAAAACCAACACACGTGTTGACATATCTCCCACATTGATCGCAGGGTCTCCAGAAACGGCATTCAATGAGGCAGGAACTTTTCTCCCTTCACTGTCCATTGAGTTGTCCTCAAAACCAGTATACATCCTGCTATATCTCCTACATGGGAAGTGCCAGGTGGGAAATGTAGATCTTGTTCTCCCTGTCTTTGAGTACTGCTTTCTACTCTCCCCGTTACCTCTTTGCTAACATTCTCTCGAGAGAGAGTTGTGCTCAAAAGCAAAGCACATATCAAGACATATGTCCACATGGAAACTGCCAGCAGGGAAAGGTGGGGACTGTTCTTGGACTCGATAGGAACTGCTTCAAGTCACCTAATTCTGTCTCTGCCTACTCTCGCCATAGAGCTAGGCGCAAAACCAACCAACAATCTTCTTGCTCTACCTCCAACATGGAAAGAGCCAGGAGGGAATTGTAGGGCTTGTTTCTCAGTGTCTCCAATAACGGCATTCAGTGGGCCAGCAACTTTTGTGCCTACACCCTCGAGGAGTTCTCCTCAAAATCCATAAACGTCTTGTTATACGTAAAACACGCAAAGGGCCAAAAGTGAATTGTATGGTTGTTCTCAGTGTCTCTGAGAATTGCTCTGATTATCCGTGTGACCTCTTTGCTAAGACTCTCCAGAGAGACGTCCTCAAAAGCAACACACATCTTGACATATCTCCCTCATTGATCGCAGTGTCTCCAGAAACGGCATTCAATGAGCCAGGAACTTTTCTCCCTACACTGTCCATTGAGTTGTCCTCAAAACAAATATACCTCGTGCTATATCTCCCACATGGAAAATGCCAGGAGGGAAAAGTGGGGATTATGTTTAGACTTTCTCAGAACTGCTTCAAATCAACTAGATATCTTTGTGCTGTAAATCTCCCAACAGCCAAATGTAAAAGCAGCAAACATCTCGCTGTATGTCCCGCATCCAAAGTGCCAAGAGAGTAATGTAGAGCTTGCTCTCCCTGTCTTTGAGTACTGTTTTCACTGTCCCGATTACCTCTTTGCTAACATTCTCTTCAGAGCTGCAGTGAAACCAGGAACCACGTGGAGAAGGCACCCACACTGAAAATGACTGGAAGGAACGTTGGGGCTTCTTCTCAGTGTCTCTGACATAGGGTTTCACTGTGCCGGGAAAGTCTCTGCTAACAGCCTGCAGAGCGCTGTGCCCAATATACAGAAACGTCTTGCGGTATCTCCTACAGGGAAAGTGCCAAGAGCGAATTGTCGATCTTGTTCTCAGTGTCTCTGAGAATTGCTCTGATTATCCGTGTGACCTCTTTGCTAAGACTCTCCAGAGAGCCGTCCTCAAAACCAACACACGTGTTGACATATCTCCCTCATTGATCGCAGTGTCTCCAGGAACGGCATTCAAGGAGCCAGGAACTTTTCTGCCCACACTGTCCGGGGACAGTTCCTTAAAACCAATATACATCCTGCTATATCTCCCACATGGAAAATGCCAGGAGGGAAAAGTGGGGATTATGTTTAGACTTTCTCAGAACTGCTTCAAATCAACTAGATACCTTTGTGCTGTAAATCTCCCAACAGCCAAACGCAAAAGCAGCAAACATCTCGCTGTATGTCCCGCATCCAAAGTGCCAAGAGAGAGCTTGCTCTCCCTGTCTTTGAGTACTGTTTTCACTGTCCCGATTACCTCTTTGCTAACATTCTCTTCAGAGCTGCAGTGAAACCAGGAACCACGTGGAGAAGGCACCCACACTGAAAATGACTGGAAGGAACATTGGGGCTTCTTCTCAGTGTCTCTGACATAGGGTTTCACTGTGCCGGGAAAGTCTCTGCTAACACCCTGCAGAGCGCTGTGCCCAATATACAGAAACGTCTTGCGGTATCTCCTGCAGGGAAAGTGCCAAGAGCGAATTGTCGATCTTGTTCTCAGTGTCTCTGAGAATTGCTCTGATTATCCGTGTGACCTCTTTGCTAAGACTCTCCAGAGAGCCGTCCTCAAAACCAACACACGTGTTGACATATCTCCCACATTGATCGCAGGGTCTCCAGAAACGGCATTCAATGAGGCAGGAACTTTTCTCCCTTCACTGTCCATTGAGTTGTCCTCAAAACCAGTATACATCCTGCTATATCTCCTACATGGGAAGTGCCAGGTGGGAAATGTAGATCTTGTTCTCCCTGTCTTTGAGTACTGCTTTCTACTCTCCCCGTTACCTCTTTGCTAACATTCTCTCGAGACAGAGTTGTGCTCAAAAGCAAAGCACATATCAAGACATATGTCCACATGGAAACTGCCAGCAGGGAAAGGTGGGGACTGTTCTTGGACTCGATAGGAACTGCTTCAAGTCACCTAATTCTGTCTCTGCCTACTCTCGCCATAGAGCTAGGCGCAAAACCAACCAACAATCTTCTTGCTCTACCTCCAACATGGAAAGAGCCAGGAGGGAATTGTAGGGCTTGTTTCTCAGTGTCTCCAATAACGGCATTCAGTGGGCCAGCAACTTTTGTGCCTACACCCTCGAGGAGTTCTCCTCAAAATCCATAAACGTCTTGTTATACGTAAAACACGCAAAGGGCCAAAAGTGAATTGTATGGTTGTTCTCAGTGTCTCTGAGAATTGCTCTGATTATCCGTGTGACCTCTTTGCTAAGACTCTCCAGAGAGCCGTCCTCAAACCCAACACACATCTTGACATATCTCCCTCATTGATCGCAGTGTCTCCAGAAACGGCATTCAATGAGCCAGGAACTTTTCTCCCTACACTGTCCATTGAGTTGTCCTCAAAACAAATATACCTCGTGCTATATCTCCCACATGGAAAATGCCAGGAGGGAAAAGTGGGGATTATGTTTAGACTTTCTCAGAACTGCTTCAAATCAACTAGATAGCTTTGTGCTGTAAATCTCCCAACAGCCAAATGTAAAAGCAGCAAACATCTCGCTGTATGTCCCGCATCCAAAGTGCCAAGAGAGTAATGTAGAGCTTGCTCTCCCTGTCTTTGAGTACTGTTTTCACTGTCCCGATTACCTCTTTGCTAACATTCTCTTCAGAGCTGCAGTGAAACCAGGAACCACGTGGAGAAGGCACCCACACTGAAAATGACTGGAAGGAACATTGGGGCTTCTTCTCAGTGTCTCTGACATAGGGTTTCACTGTGCCGGGAAAGTCTCTGCTAACACCCTGCAGAGCGCTGTGCCCAATATACAGAAACGTCTTGCGGTATCTCCTACAGGGAAAGTGCCAAGAGCGAATTGTCGATCTTGTTCTCAGTGTCTCTGAGAATTGCTCTGATTATCCGTGTGACCTCTTTGCTAAGACTCTCCAGAGAGCCGTCCTCAAAACCAACACACGTGTTGACATATCTCCCTCATTGATCGCAGTGTCTCCAGGAACGGCATTCAAGGAGCCAGGAACTTTTCTGCCCACACTGTCCGGGGACAGTTCCTTAAAACCAATATACATCCTGCTATATCTCCCACATGGAAAATGCCAGGAGGGAAAAGTGGGGATTATGTTTAGACTTTCTCAGAACTGCTTCAAATCAACTAGATATCTTTGTGCTGTAAATCTCCCAACAGCCAAACGCAAAAGCAGCAAACATCTCGCTGTATGTCCCGCATCCAAAGTGCCAAGAGAGAGCTTGCTCTCCCTGTCTTTGAGTACTGTTTTCACTGTCCCGATTACCTCTTTGCTAACATTCTCTTCAGAGCTGCAGTGAAACCAGGAACCACGTGGAGAAGGCACCCACACTGAAAATGACTGGAAGGAACGTTGGGGCTTCTTCTCAGTGTCTCTGACATAGGGTTTCACTGTGCCGGGAAAGTCTCTGCTAACACCCTGCAGAGTGCTGTGCCCAATATACAGAAACGTCTTGCGGTATCTCCTACAGGGAAAGTGCCAAGAGCGAATTGGTGATCTTGTTCTCAGTGTCTCTGAGAATTGCTCTGATTATCCGTGTGACCTCTTTGCTAAGACTCTCCAGAGAGCCGTCCTCAAAACCAACACACGTGTTGACATATCTCCCACATTGATCGCAGGGTCTCCAGAAACGGCATTCAAGGAGCCAGGAACTTTTCTCCCTACACTGTCCATTGAGTTGTCCTCAAAACCAGTATACATCCTGCTATATCTCCTACATGGGAAGTGCCAGGTGGGAAATGTAGATCTTGTTCTCCCTGTCTTTGAGTACTGCTTTCTACTCTCCCCGTTACCTCTTTGCTAACATTCTCTCGAGAGAGAGTTGTGCTCAAAAGCAAAGCACATATCAAGACATATGTCCACATGGAAACTGCCAGCAGGGAAAGGTGGGGACTGTTCTTGGACTCGATAGGAACTGCTTCAAGTCACCTAATTATGTCTCTGCCTACTCTCGCCATAGAGCTAGGCGCAAAACCAGCCAACAATCTTCTTGCTCTCCCTCCAACATGGAAAGAGCCAGGAGGGAATTGTAGGGCTTGTTTCTCAGTGTCTCCAATAACGGCATTCAGTGGGCCAGCAACTTTTGTGCCTACACCCTCGAGGAGTTCTCCTCAAAATCCATAAACGTCTTGTTATACGTAAAACACGCAAAGGGCCAAAAGTGAATTGTATGGTTGTTCTCAGTGTCTCTGAGAATTGCTCTGATTATCCGTGTGACCTCTTTGCTAAGACTCTCCAGAGAGCCGTCCTCAAAACCAACACACGTGTTGACATATCTCCCACATTGATCGCAGGGTCTCCAGAAACGGCATTCAAGGAGCCAGGAACTTTTCTCCCTTCACTGTCCATTGAGTTGTCCTCAAAACCAGTATACATCCTGCTATATCTCCTACATGGGAAGTGCCAGGTGGGAAATGTAGATCTTGTTCTCCCTGTCTTTGAGTACTGCTTTCTACTCTCCCCGTTACCTCTTTGCTAACATTCTCTCGAGAGAGAGTTGTGCTCAAAAGCAAAGCACATATCAAGACATATGTCCACATGGAAACTGCCAGCAGGGAAAGGTGGGGACTGTTCTTGGACTCGATAGGAACTGCTTCAAGTCACCTAATTATGTCTCTGCCTACTCTCGCCATAGAGCTAGGCGCAAAACCAACCAACAATCTTCTTGCTCTACCTCCAACATGGAAAGAGCCAGGAGGGAATTGTAGGGCTTGTTTCTCAGTGTCTCCAATAACGGCATTCAGTGGGCCAGCAACTTTTGTGCCTACACCCTCGAGGAGTTCTCCTCAAAATCCATAAACGTCTTGTTATACGTAAAACACGCAAAGGGCCAAAAGTGAATTGTATGGTTGTTCTCAGTGTCTCTGAGAATTGCTCTGATTATCCGTGTGACCTCTTTGCTAAGACTCTCCAGAGAGCCGTCCTCAAACCCAACACACATCTTGACATATCTTCCTCATTGATCGCAGTGTCTCCAGAAACGGCATTCAATGAGCCAGGAACTTTTCTCCCTACACTGTCCATTGAGTTGTCCTCAAAACAAATATACCTCGTGCTATATCTCCCACATGGAAAATGCCAGGAGGGAAAAGTGGGGATTATGTTTAGACTTTCTCAGAACTGCTTCAAATCAACTAGATATCTTTGTGCTGTAAATCTCCCAACAGCCAAACGCAAAAGCAGCAAACATCTCGCTGTATGTCCCGCATCCAAAGTGCCAAGAGAGTAATGTAGAGCTTGCTCTCCCTGTCTTTGAGTACTGTTTTCACTGTCCCGATAACCTCTTTGCTAACATTCTCTTCAGAGCTGCAGTGAAACCAGGAACCACGTGGAGAAGGCACCCACACTGAAAATGACTGGAAGGAACGTTGGGGCTTCTTCTCAGTGTCTCTGACATAGGGTTTCACTGTGCCGGGAAAGTCTCTGCTAACAGCCTGCAGAGCGCTGTGCCCAATATACAGAAACGTCTTGCGGTATCTCCTACAGGGAAAGTGCCAAGAGCGAATTGTCGATCTTGTTCTCAGTGTCTCTGAGAATTGCTCTGATTATCCGTGTGACCTCTTTGCTAAGACTCTCCAGAGAGCCGTCCTCAAAACCAACACACGTGTTGACATATCTCCCACATTGATCGCAGGGTCTCCAGAAACGGCATTCAAGGAGCCAGGAACTTTTCTCCCTACATTGTCCATTGAGTTGTCCTCAAAACCAGTATACATCCTGCTATATCTCCTACATGGGAAGTGCCAGGTGGGAAATGTAGATCTTGTTCTCCCTGTCTTTGAGTACTGCTTTCTACTCTCCCCGTTACCTCTTTGCTAACATTCTCTCGAGAGAGAGTTGTGCTCAAAAGCAAAGCACATATCAAGACATATGTCCACATGGAAACTGCCAGCAGGGAAAGGTGGGGACTGTTCTTGGACTCGATAGGAACTGCTTCAAGTCACCTAATTATGTCTCTGCCTACTCTCGCCATAGAGCTAGGCGCAAAACCAACCAACAATCTTCTTGCTCTACGTCCAACATGGAAAGAGCCAGGAGGGAATTGTAGGGCTTGTTTCTCAGTGTCTCCAATAACGGCATTCAGTGGGCCACCAACTTTTGTGCCAACACCCTCGAGGAGTTCTCCTCAAAGTCCATAAACGTCTTGTTATACGTAAAACACGCAAAGGGCCAAAAGTGAATTGTATGGTTGTTCTCAGTGTCTCTGAGAATTGCTCTGATTATCCGTGTGACCTCTTTGCTAAGACTCTCCAGAGAGCCGTCCTCAAAAGCAACACACATCTTGACATATCTCCCTCATTGATCGCAGTGTCTCCAGGAAGGGCATTCAAGGAGCCAGGAACTTTTCTCCCTACACTGTCCATTGAGTTGTCCTCAAAACAAATATACCTCGTGCTATATCTCCCACATGGAAAATGCCAGGAGGGAAAAGTGGGGCTTATGTTTAGACTTTCTCAGAACTGCTTCAAATCAACTAGATATCTTTGTGCTGTAAATCTTCCAACAGCCAAATGTAAAAGCAGCAAACATCTCGCTGTATGTCCCGCATCCAAAGTGCCAAGAGAGTAATGTAGAGCTTGCTCTCCCTGTCTTTGAGTACTGTTTTCACTGTCCCGATTACCTCTTTGCTAACATTCTCTTCAGAGCTGCAGTGAAACCAGGAACCACGTGGAGAAGGCACCCACACTGAAAATGACTGGAAGGAACGTTGGGGCTTCTTCTCAGTGTCTCTGACATAGGGTTTCACTGTGCCGGGAAAGTCTCTGCTAACACCCTGCAGAGCGCTGTGCCCAATATACAGAAACGTCTTGCGGTATCTCCTACAGGGAAAGTGCCAAGAGCGAATTGTCGATCTTGTTCTCAGTGTCTCTGAGAATTGCTCTGATTATCCGTGTGACCTCTTTGCTAAGACTCTCCAGAGAGCCGTCCTCAAAACCAACACACGTGTTGACATATCTCCCTCATTGATCGCAGTGTCTCCAGGAACGGCATTCAAGGAGCCAGGAACTTTTCTGCCCACACTGTCCGGGGACAGTTCCTTAAAACCAATATACATCCTGCTATATCTCCCACATGGAAAATGCCAGGAGGCAAAAGTGGGGATTATGTTTAGACTTTCTCAGAACTGCTTCAAATCAACTAGATATCTTTGTGCTGTAAATCTCCCAACAGCCAAACGCAAAAGCAGCAAACATCTCGCTGTATGTCCCGCATCCAAAGTGCCAAGAGAGAGCTTGCTCTCCCTGTCTTTGAGTACTGTTTTCACTGTCCCGATTACCTCTTTGCTAACATTCTCTTCAGAGCTGCAGTGAAACCAGGAACCACGTGGAGAAGGCACCCACACTGAAAATGACTGGAAGGAACGTTGGGGCTTCTTCTCAGTGTCTCTGACATAGGGTTTCACTGTGCCGGGAAAGTCTCTGCTAACAGCCTGCAGAGCGCTGTGCCCAATATACAGAAATGTCTTGCGGTATCTCCTACAGGGAAAGTGCCAAGAGCGAATTGTCGATCTTGTTCTCAGTGTCTCTGAGAATTGCTGTGATTATCCGTGTGACCTCTTTGCTAAGACTCTCCAGAGAGCCGTCCTCAAAAGCAACACACGTGTTGACATATCTCCCTCATTGATCGCAGTGTCTCCAGGAACGGCATTCAATGAGCCAGGAACTTTTCTCCCTACACTGTCCATTGAGTTGTCCTCAAAACCAATATACATCGTGCTATATCTCCCACATGGAAAGTGCCAGGAGGGAAAAGTGGGGATTATGTTTAGACTTTCTCAGAACTGCTTCAAATCAACTAGATATCTTTGTGCTGTAAATCTTCCAACAGCCAAATGTAAAAGCAGCAAACATCTCGCTGTATGTCCCGCATCCAAAGTGCCAAGAGAGTAATGTAGAGCTTGCTCTCCCTGTCTTTGAGTACTGTTTTCACTGTCCCGATTACCTCTTTGCTAACATTCTCTTCAGAGCTGCAGTGAAACCAGGAACCACGTGGAGAAGGCACCCACACTGAAAATGACTGGAAGGAACGTTGGGGCTTCTTCTCAGTGTCTCTGACATAGGGTTTCACTGTGCCGGGAAAGTCTCTGCTAACAGCCTGCAGAGCGCTGTGCCCAATATACAGAAACGTCTTGCGGTATCTCCTACAGGGAAAGTGCCAAGAGCGAATTGTCGATCTTGTTCTCAGTGTCTCTGAGAATTGCTCTGATTATCCGTGTGACCTCTTTGCTAAGACTCTCCAGAGAGCCGTCCTCAAAACCAACACACGTGTTGACATATCTCCCACATTGATCGCAGGGTCTCCAGAAACGGCATTCAATGAGCCAGGAACTTTTCTCCCTACATTGTCCATTGAGTTGTCCTCAAAACCAGTATACATCCTGCTATATCTCCTACATGGGAAGTGCCAGGTGGGAAATGTAGATCTTGTTCTCCCTGTCTTTGAGTACTGCTTTCTACTCTCCCCGTTACCTCTTTGCTAACATTCTCTCGAGAGAGAGTTGTACTCAAAAGCAAAGCACATATCAAGACATATGTCCACATGGAAACTGCCAGCAGGGAAAGGTGGGGACTGTTCTTGGACTCGATAGGAACTGCTTCAAGTCACCTAATTATGTCTCTGCCTACTCTCGCCATAGAGCTAGGCGCAAAACCAACCAACAATCTTCTTGCTCTACCTCCAACATGGAAAGAGCCAGGAGGGAATTGTAGGGCTTGTTTCTCAGTGTCTCCAATAACGGCATTCAGTGTGCCACCAACTTTTGTGCCAACACCCTCGAGGAGTTCTCCTCAAAATCCATAAACGTCTTGTTATACGTAAAACACGCAAAGGGCCAAAAGTGAATTGTATGGTTGTTCTCAGTGTCTCTGAGAATTGCTCTGATTATCCGTGTGACCTCTTTGCTAAGACTCTCCAGAGAGCCGTCCTCAAAAGCAACATGCATCTTGACATATCTCCCTCATTGATCGCAGTGTCTCCAGGAACGGCATTCAAGGAGCCAGGAACTTTTCTACCCACACTGTCCGGGGACAGTTCCTTAAAACCAATATACATCGTGCCATATCACCCACATGGAAAATGCCAGGAGGGAAAAGTGGGGATTATGTTTAGACTTTCTCAGAACTGCTTCAAATCAACTAGATATCTTTGTGCTGTAAATCTCCCAACAGCCAAACGCAAAAGCAGCAAACATCTCGCTGTATGTCCCGCATCCGAAGTGCCAAGAGAGAGCTTGCTCTCCCTGTCTTTGAGTACTGTTTTCACTGTCCCGATTACCTCTTTGCTAACATTCTCTTCAGAGCTGCAGTGAAACCAGGAACCACGTGGAGAAGGCACCCACACTGAAAATGACTGGAAGGAACGTTGGGGCTTCTTCTCAGTGTCTCTGACATAGGGTTTCACTGTGCCGGGAAAGTCTCTGCTAACACCCTGCAGAGCGCTGTGCCCAATATACAGAAACGTCTTGCGGTATCTCCTACAGGGAAAGTGCCAAGAGCGAATTGTCGATCTTGTTCTCAGTGTCTCTGAGAATTGCTCTGATTATCCGTGTGACCTCTTTGCTAAGACTCTCCAGAGAGCCGTCCTCAAAACCAACACACGTGTTGACATATCTCCCACATTGATTGCAGGGTCTCCAGAAACGGCATTCAATGAGCCAGGAACTTTTCTCCCTACACTGTCCATTGAGTTGTCCTCAAAACCAGTATACATCCTGCTATATCTCCCACATGGAAAGTGCCAGGAGGCAAAAGTGGGGATTATGCTTAGACTTTCTCAGAACTGCTTCAAATCAACTAGATATCTTTGTGCTGTAAATCTTCCAACAGCCAAATGTAAAAGCAGCAAACATCTCGCTGTATGTCCCGCATCCAAAGTGCCAAGAGAGTAATGTAGAGCTTGCTCTCCCTGTCTTTGAGTACTGTTTTCACTGTCCCGATTACCTCTTTGCTAACATTCTCTTCAGAGCTGCAGTGAAACCAGGAACCACGTGGAGAAGGCACCCACACTGAAAATGACTGGAAGGAACGTTGGGGCTTCTTCTCAGTGTCTCTGACATAGGGTTTCACTGTGCCGGGAAAGTCTCTGCTAACACCCTGCAGAGCGTTGTGCCCAATATACAGAAACGTCTTGCGGTATCTCCTACAGGGAAAGTGCCAAGAGCGAATTGTCGATCTTGTTCTCAGTGTCTCTGAGAATTGCTCTGATTATCCGTGTGACCTCTTTGCTAAGACTCTCCAGAGAGCCGTCCTCAAAAGCAACACACATCTTGACATATCTCCCTCATTGATCGCAGTGTCTCCAGAAACGGCATTCAATGAGCCAGAACTTTTCTCCCTACACTGTCCATTGAGTTGTCCTCAAAACCAATATACATCGTGCTATATCTCCCACATGGAAAATGCCAGGAGGGAAAAGTGGGGATTATGTTTAGACTTTCTCAGAACTGCTTCAAATCAACTAGATATCTTTGTGCTGTAAATCTCCCAACAGCCAAAAGCAAAAGCAGCAAACATCTCGCTGTATGTCCCGCATCGAAAGTGCCAAGAGAGTAATGTAGAGCTTGCTCTCCCTGTCTTTGAGTACTGTTTTCATTGTCCCGATTACCTCTTTGCTAACATTCTCTTCAGAGCTGCAGTGAAACCAGGAACCACGTGGAGAAGGCACCCACACTGAAAATGACTGGAAGGAACGTTGGGGCTTCTTCTCAGTGTCTCTGACATAGGGTTTCACTGTGCCGGGAAAGTCTCTGCTAACAGCCTGCAGAGCGCTGTGCCCAATATACAGAAACGTCTTGCGGTATCTCCTACAGGGAAAGTGCCAGGAGGAATTGTGGAGCTTGGTCTCAGTGTCTCTGAGAATTGCTCTGATTATCCGTGTGACCTCTTTGCTAAGACTCTCCAGAGAGACGTCCTCAAAACCAACACGCATCTTGATATATCTCCCTCATTGATCGCAGTGTCTCCAGGAACGGCATTCAAGGAGCCAGGAACTTTTCTACCCACACTGTCCGGGGACAGTTCCTTAAAACCAATATACATCGTGCCATATCTCCCACATGGAAAATGCCAGGAGGGAAAAGTGGGGATTATGTTTAGACTTTCTCAGAACTGCTTCAAATCAACTAGATATCTTTGTGCTGTAAATCTCCCAACAGCCAAACGCAAAAGCAGCAAACATCTCGCTGTATGTCCCGCATCCAAAGTGCCAAGAGAGAGCTTGCTCTCCCTGTCTTTGAGTACTGTTTTCACTGTCCCGATTACCTCTTTGCTAACATTCTCTTCAGAGCTGCAGTGAAACCAGGAACCACATGGAGAAGGCACCCACACTGAAAATGACTGGAAGGAACGTTGGGGCTTCTTCTCAGTGTCTCTGACATAGGGTTTCACTGTGCCGGGAAAGTCTCTGCTAACAGCCTGCAGAGTGCTGTGCCCAATATACAGAAACGTCTTGCGGTATCTCCTACAGGGAAAGTGCCAAGAGCGAATTGTCGATCTTGTTCTCAGTGTCTCTGAGAATTGCTCTGATTATCCGTGTGACCTCTTTGCTAAGACTCTCCAGAGAGCCGTCCTCAAAACCAACACACGTGTTGACATATCTCCCTCATTGATCGCAGGGTCTCCAGAAACGGCATTCAATGAGCCAGGAACTTTTCTCCCTACATTGTCCATTGAGTTGTCCTCAAAACCAGTATACATCCTGCTATATCTCCTACATGGGAAGTGCCAGGTGGGAAATGTAGATCTTGTTCTCCCTGTCTTTGAGTACTGCTTTCTACTCTCCCCGTTACCTCTTTGCTAACATTCTCTCGAGAGAGAGTTGTGCTCAAAAGCAAAGCACATATCAAGACATATGTCCACATGGAAACTGCCAGCAGGGAAAGGTGGGGACTGTTCTTGGACTCGATAGGAACTGCTTCAAGTCACCTAATTATGTCTCTGCCTACTCTCGCCATAGAGCTAGGCGCAAAACCAACCAACAATCTTCTTGCTCTACCTCCAACATGGAAAGAGCCAGGAGGGAATTGTAGGGCTTGTTTCTCAGTGTCTCCAATAACGGCATTCAGTGGGCCACCAACTTTTGTGCCAACACCCTCGAGGAGTTCTCCTCAAAATCCATAAACGTCTTGTTATACGTAAAACACGCAAAGGGCCAAAAGTGAATTGTATGGTTGTTCTCAGTGTCTCTGAGAATTGCTCTGATTATCCGTGTGACCTCTTTGCTAAGACTCTCCAGAGAGCCGTCCTCAAAAGCAACACACATCTTGACATATCTCCCTCATTGATCGCAGGGTCTCCAGAAACGGCATTCAAGGAGCCAGGAACTTTTCTCCCTACACTGTCCATTGAGTTGTCCTCAAAACCAATATACATCGTGCTATATCTCCCACATGGAAAGTGCCAGGAGGGAAAAGTGGGGATTATGCTTAGACTTTCTCAGAACTGCTTCAAATCAACTAGATATCTTTGTGCTGTAAATCTTCCAACAGCCAAATGTAAAAGCAGCAAACATCTCGCTGTATGTCCTGCATCCAAAGTGCCAAGAGCGTAATGTAGAGCTTGCTCTCCCTGTCTTTGAGTACTGTTTTCACTGTCCCGATTACCTCTTTGCTAACATTCTCTTCAGAGCTGCAGTGAAACCAGGAACCACGTGGAGAAGGCACCCACACTGAAAATGACTGGAAGGAACGTTGGGGCTTCTTCTCAGTGTCTCTGACATAGGGTTTCACTGTGCCGGGAAAGTCTCTGCTAACACCCTGCAGAGCGCTGTGCCCAATATACAGAAACGTCTTGCGGTATCTCCTACAGGGAAAGTGCCAGGAGGAATTGTGGAGCTTGGTCTCAGTGTCTCTGAGAATTGCTCTGATTATCCGTGTGACCTCTTTGCTAAGACTCTCCAGAGAGACGTCCTCAAAACCAACACGCATCTTGACATATCTCCCTCATTGATCGCAGTGTCTCCAGGAACGGCATTCAAGGAGCCAGGAACTTTTCTACCCACACTGTCCGGGGACAGTTCCTTAAAACCAATATACATCGTGCCATATCACCCACATGGAAAATGCCAGGAGGGAAAAGTGGGGATTATGTTTAGACTTTCTCAGAACTGCTTCAAATCAACTAGATATCTTTGTGCTGTAAATCTCCCAACAGCCAAACGCAAAAGCAGCAAACATCTCGCTGTATGTCCCGCATCCAAAGTGCCAAGAGAGAGCTTGCTCTCCCTGTCTTTGAGTACTGTTTTCACTGTCCCGATTACCTCTTTGCTAACATTCTCTTCAGAGCTGCAGTGAAACCAGGAACCACGTGGAGAAGGCACCCACACTGAAAATGACTGGAAGGAACGTTGGGGCTTCTTCTCAGTGTCTCTGACATAGGGTTTCACTGTGCCGGGAAAGTCTCTGCTAACACCCTGCAGAGCGCTGTGCCCAATATACAGAAACGTCTTGCGGTATCTCCTACAGGGAAAGTGCCAAGAGCGAATTGTCGATCTTGTTCTCAGTGTCTCTGAGAATTGCTCTGATTATCCGTGTGACCTCTTTGCTAAGACTCTCCAGAGAGCCGTCCTCAAAAGCAACACACATCTTGACATATCTCCCTCATTGATCGCAGTGTCTCCAGAAACGGCATTCAAGGAGCCAGGAACTTTTCTCCCTACACTGTCCATTGAGTTGTCCTCAAAACCAATATACATCGTGCTATATCTCCCACATGGAAAGTGCCAGGAGGGAAAAGTGGGGATTATGCTTAGACTTTCTCAGAACTGCTTCAAATCAACTAGATATCTTTGTGCTGTAAATCTTCCAACAGCCAAATGTAAAAGCAGCAAACATCTCGCTGTATGTCCCGCATCCAAAGTGCCAAGAGAGTAATGTAGAGCTTGCTCTCCCTGTCTTTGAGTACTGTTTTCACTGTCCCGATTACCTCTTTGCTAACATTCTCTTCAGAGCTGCAGTGAAACCAGGAACCACGTGGAGAAGGCACCCACACTGAAAATGACTGGAAGGAACGTTGGGGCTTCTTCTCAGTGTCTCTGACATAGGGTTTCACTGTGCCGGGAAAGTCTCTGCTAACAGCCTGCAGAGCGCTGTGCCCAATATACAGAAACGTCTTGCGGTATCTCCTACAGGGAAAGTGCCAGGAGGAATTGTGGAGCTTGGTCTCAGTGTCTCTGAGAATTGCTCTGATTATCCGTGTGACCTCTTTGCTAAGACTCTCCAGAGAGACGTCCTCAAAACCAACACGCATCTTGATATATCTCCCTCATTGATCGCAGTGTCTCCAGGAACGGCATTCAAGGAGCCAGGAACTTTTCTACCCACACTGTCCGGGGACAGTTCCTTAAAACCAATATACATCGTGCCATATCACCCACATGGAAAATGCCAGGAGGGAAAAGTGGGGATTATGTTTAGACTTTCTCAGAACTGCTTCAAATCAACTAGATATCTTTGTGCTGTAAATCTCCCAACAGCCAAACGCAAAAGCAGCAAACATCTCGCTGTATGTCCCGCATCCAAAGTGCCAAGAGAGAGCTTGCTCTCCCTGTCTTTGAGTACTGTTTTCACTGTCCCGATTACCTCTTTGCTAACATTCTCTTCAGAGCTGCAGTGAAACCAGGAACCACGTGGAGAAGGCACCCACACTGAAAATGACTGGAAGGAACATTGGGGCTTCTTCTCAGTGTCTCTGACATAGGGTTTCACTGTGCCGGGAAAGTCTCTGCTAACAGCCTGCAGAGCGCTGTGCCCAATATACAGAAACGTCTTGCGGTATCTCCTACAGGGAAAGTGCCAAGAGCGAATTGTCGATCTTGTTCTCAGTGTCTCTGAGAATTGCTCTGATTATCCGTGTGACCTCTTTGCTAAGACTCTCCAGAGAGCCGTCCTCAAAACCAACACACGTGTTGACATATCTCCCACATTGATCGCAGGGTCTCCAGAAACGGCATTCAATGAGCCAGGAACTTTTCTCCCTACATTGTCCATTGAGTTGTCCTCAAAACCAGTATACATCCTGCTATATCTCCTACATGGGAAGTGCCAGGTGGGAAATGTAGATCTTGTTCTCCCTGTCTTTGAGTACTGCTTTCTACTCTCCCCGTTACCTCTTTGCTAACATTCTCTCGAGAGAGAGTTGTACTCAAAAGCAAAGCACATATCAAGACATATGTCCACATGGAAACTGCCAGCAGGGAAAGGTGGGGACTGTTCTTGGACTCGATAGGAACTGCTTCAAGTCACCTAATTATGTCTCTGCCTACTCTCGCCATAGAGCTAGGCGCAAAACCAACCAACAATCTTCTTGCTCTACCTCCAACATGGAAAGAGCCAGGAGGGAATTGTAGGGCTTGTTTCTCAGTGTCTCCAATAACGGCATTCAGTGGGCCACCAACTTTTGTGCCAACACCCTCGAGGAGTTCTCCTCAAAATCCATAAACGTCTTGTTATACGTAAAACAAGCAAAGGGCCAAAAGTGAATTGTATGGTTGTTCTCAGTGTCTCTGAGAATTGCTCTGATTATCCGTGTGACCTCTTTGCTAAGACTCTCCAGAGAGCCGTCCTCAAAAGCAACACACATCTTGACATATCTCCCTCATTGATCGCAGTGTCTCCAGGAAGGGCATTCAAGGAGCCAGGAACTTTTCTCCCTACACTGTCCATTGAGTTGTCCTCAAAACAAATATACCTCGTGCTATATCTCCCACATGGAAAATGCCAGGAGGGAAAAGTGGGGATTATGTTTAGACTTTCTCAGAACTGCTTCAAATCAACTAGATATCTTTGTGCTGTAAATCTTCCAACAGCCAAATGTAAAAGCAGCAAACATCTCGCTGTATGTCCCGCATCCAAAGTGCCAAGAGAGTAATGTAGAGCTTGCTCTCCCTGTCTTTGAGTACTGTTTTCACTGTCCCGATTACCTCTTTGCTATCATTCTCTTCAGAGCTGCAGTGAAACCAGGAACCACGTGGAGAAGGCACCCACACTGAAAATGACTGGAAGGAACGTTGGGGCTTCTTCTCAGTGTCTCTGACATAGGGTTTCAGTGTCCCGGGAAAGTCTCTGCTAACAGCCTGCAGAGCGCTGTGCCCAATATACAGAAACGTCTTGCGGTATCTCCTACAGGGAAAGTGCCAGGAGGAATTGTGGAGCTTGGTCTCAGTGTCTCTGAGAATTGCTCTGATTATCCGTGTGACCTCTTTGCTAAGACTCTCCAGAGAGCCGTCCTCAAAACCAACACACGTGTTGACATATCTCCCACATTGATTGCAGCGTCTCCAGAAACGGCATTCAATGAGCCAGGAACTTTTCTCCCTACACTGTCCATTGAGTTGTCCTCAAAACCAGTATACATCCTGCTATATCTCCTACATGGGAAGTGCCAGGTGGGAAATGTAGATCTTGTTCTCCCTGTCTTTGAGTACTGCTTTCTACTCTCCCCGTTACCTCTTTGCTAACATTCTCTCGAGAGAGAGTTGTGCTCAAAAGCAAAGCACATATCAAGACATATGTCCACATGGAAACTGCCAGCAGGGAAAGGTGGGGACTGTTCTTGGACTCGATAGGAACTGCTTCAAGTCACCTAATTATGTCTCTGCCTACTCTCGCCATAGAGCTAGGCGCAAAACCAACCAACAATCTTCTTGCTCTACCTCCAACATGGAAAGAGCCAGGAGGGAATTGTAGGGCTTGTTTCTCAGTGTCTCCAATAACGGCATTCAGTGTGCCACCAACTTTTGTGCCTACACCCTCGAGGAGTTCTCCTCAAAATCCATAAACGTCTTGTTATATGTAAAACAAGCAAAGGGCCAAAAGTGAATTGTATGGTTGTTCTCAGTGTCTCTGAGAATTGCTCTGATTATCTGTGTGACCTCTTTGCTAAGACTCTCCAGAGAGCCGTCCTCAAAAGCAACACACATCTTGACATATCTCCCTCATTGATCGCAGTGTCTCCAGAAACGGCATTCAAGGAGCCAGGAACTTTTCTCCCTACACTGTCCCTTGAGTTGTCCTCAAAACAAATATACCTCGTGCTATATCTCCCACATGGAAAATGCCAGGAGGGAAAAGTGGGGATTATGTTTAGACTTTCTCAGAACTGCTTCAAATCAACTAGATATCTTTGTGCTGTAAATCTTCCAACAGCCAAATGTAAAAGCAGCAAACATCTCGCTGTATGTCCCGCATCCAAAGTGCCAAGAGAGTAATGTAGAGCTTGCTCTCCCTGTCTTTGAGTACTGTTTTCACTGTCCCGATTACCTCTTTGCTAACATTCTCTTCAGAGCTGCAGTGAAACCAGGAACCACGTGGAGAAGGCACCCACACTGAAAATGACTGGAAGGAACGTTGGGGCTTCTTCTCAGTGTCTCTGACATAGGGTTTCACTGTCCCGGGAAAGTCTCTGCTAACAGCCTGCAGAGCGCTGTGCCCAATATACAGAAACGTCTTGCGGTATCTCCTACAGGGAAAGTGCCAGGAGGAATTGTGGAGCTTGGTCTCAGTGTCTCTGAGAATTGCTCTGATTATCCGTGTGACCTCTTTGCTAAGACTCTCCAGAGAGACGTCCTCAAAACCAACACGCATCTTGACATATCTCCCTCATTGATCGCAGTGTCTCCAGGAACGGCATTCAAGGAGCCAGGAACTTTTCTACCCACACTGTCCGGGGACAGTTCCTTAAAACCAATATACATCGTGCCATATCACCCACATGGAAAATGCCAGGAGGGAAAAGTGGGGATTATGTTTAGACTTTCTCAGAACTGCTTCAAATCAACTAGATATCTTTGTGCTGTAAATCTCCCAACAGCCAAATGTAAAAGCAGCAAACATCTCGCTGTATGTCCCGCATCCAAAGTGCCAAGAGAGAGCTTGCTCTCCCTGTCTTTGAGTACTGTTTTCACTGTCCCGATTACCTCTTTGCTAACATTCTCTTCAGAGCTGCAGTGAAACCAGGAACCACGTGGAGAAGGCACCCACACTGAAAATGACTGGAAGGAACATTGGGGCTTCTTCTCAGTGTCTCTGACATAGGGTTTCACTGTCCCGGGAAAGTCTCTGCTAACACCCTGCAGAGCGCAGTGCCCAATATACAGAAACGCCTTGCGGTATCTCCTACAGGGAAAGTGCCAGGAGGAATTGTCGAGCTTGGTCTCAGTGTCTCTGAGAATTGCTCTGATTATCCGTGTGACCTCTTTGCTAAGACTCTCCAGAGAGCCGTCCTCAAAACCAACACACGTGTTGACATATCTCCCACATTGATCGCAGGGTCTCCAGAAACGGCATTCAATGAGCCAGGAACTTTTCTCCCTACACTGTCCATTGAGTTGTCCTCAAAACCAGTATACATCCTGCTATATCTCCTACATGGGAAGTGCCAGGTGGGAAATGTAGATCTTGTTCTCCCTGTCTTTGAGTACTGCTTTCTACTCTCCCCGTTACCTCTTTGCTAACATTCTCTCGAGAGAGAGTTGTGCTCAAAAGCAAAGCACATATCAAGACATATGTCCACATGGAAACTGCCAGCAGGGAAAGGTGGGGACTGTTCTTGGACTCGATAGGAACTGCTTCAAGTCACCTAATTATGTCTCTGCCTACTCTCGCCATAGAGCTAGGCGCAAAACCAACCAACAATCTTCTTGCTCTACCTCCAACATGGAAAGAGCCAGGAGGGAATTGTAGGGCTTGTTTCTCAGTGTCTCCAAAAACGGCATTCAGTGGGCCAGCAACTTTTGTGCCTACACCCTCGAGGAGTTCTCCTCAAAATCCATAAACGTCTTGTTATACGTAAAACACGCAAAGGGCCAAAAGTGAATTGTATGGTTGTTCTCAGTGTCTCTGAGAATTGCTCTGATTATCCGTGTGACCTCTTTGCTAAGACTCTCCAGAGAGCCGTCCTCAAAAGCAACACACATCTTGACATATCTCCCTCATTGATCGCAGTGTCTCCAGAAATGGCATTCAAGGAGCCAGGAACTTTTCTCCCTACATTGTCCATTGAGTTGTCCTCAAAACAAATATACCTCGCGCTATATCTCCCACATGGAAAATGCCAGGAGGGAAAAGTGGGGATTATGTTTAGACTTTCTCAGAACTGCTTCAAATCAACTAGATATCTTTGTGCTGTAAATCTTCCAACAGCCAAATGTAAAAGCAGCAAACATCTCGCTGTATGTCCCGCATCCAAAGTGCCAAGAGAGAGCTTGCTCTCCCTGTCTTTGAGTACTGTTTTCACTGTCCCGATTACCTCTTTGCTAACATTCTCTTCAGAGCTGCAGTGAAACCAGGAACCACGTGGAGAAGGCACCCACACTGAAAATGACTGGAAGGAACGTTGGGGCTTCTTCTCAGTGTCTCTGACATAGGGTTTCACTGTGCCGGGAAAGTCTCTGCTAACAGCCTGCAGAGCGCTGTGCCCAATATACAGAAACGTCTTGCGGTATCTCCTACAGGGAAAGTGCCAAGAGCGAATTGTCGATCTTGTTCTCAGTGTCTCTGAGAATTGCTCTGATTATCCGTGTGACCTCTTTGCTAAGACTCTCCAGAGAGCCGTCCTCAAAAGCAACACACATCTTGACATATCTCCCACATTGATCGCAGGGTCTCCAGAAACGGCATTCAATGAGCCAGGAACTTTTCTCCCTACACTGTCCATTGAGTTGTCCTCAAAACCAGTATACATCCTGCTATATCTCCCACATGGAAAGTGCCAGGAGGCAAAAGTGGGGATTATGCTTAGACTTTCTCAGAACTGCTTCAAATCAACTAGATATCTTTGTGCTGTAAATCTTCCAACAGCCAAATGTAAAAGCAGCAAACATCTCGCTGTATGTCCCGCATCCAAAGTGCCAAGAGAGTAATGTAGAGCTTGCTCTCCCTGTCTTTGAGTACTGTTTTCACTGTCCCGATTACCTCTTTGCTAACATTCTCTTCAGAGCTGCAGTGAAACCAGGAACCACGTGGAGAAGGCACCCACACTGAAAATGACTGGAAGGAACGTTGGGGCTTCTTCTCAGTGTCTCTGACATAGGGTTTCACTGTGCCGGGAAAGTCTCTGCTAACACCCTGCAGAGCGCTGTGCCCAATATACAGAAACGTCTTGCGGTATCTCCTACAGGGAATGTGCCAGGAGGAATTGTGGAGCTTGGTCTCAGTGTCTCTGAGAATTGCTCTGATTATCCGTGTGACCTCTTTGCTAAGACTCTCCAGAGAGCCGTCCTCAAAAGCAACACACGTGTTGACATATCTCCCACATTGATCGCAGGGTCTCCAGAAACGGCATTCAATGAGCCAGGAACTTTTCTCCCTACACTGTCCATTGAGTTGTCCTCAAAACCAGTATACATCCTGCTATATCTCCCACATGGAAAATGCCAGGAGGGAAAAGTGGGGATTATGCTTAGACTTTCTCAGAACTGCTTCAAATCAACTAGATATCTTTGTGCTGTAAATCTCCCAACAGCCAAATGTAAAAGCAGCAAACATCTCGCTGTATGTCCCGCATCCAAAGTGCCAAGAGAGTAATGTAGAGCTTGCTCTCCCTGTCTTTGAGTACTGTTTTCACTGTCCCGATTACCTCTTTGCTAACATTCTCTTCAGAGCTGCAGTGAAACCAGGAACCACGTGGAGAAGGCACCCACACTGAAAATGACTGGAAGGAACATTGGGGCTTCTTCTCAGTGTCTCTGACATAGGGTTTCACTGTGCCGGGAATGTCTCTGCTAACAGCCTGCAGAGCGCTGTGCCCAATATACAGAAACGTCTTGCGGTATCTCCTACAGGGAAAGTGCCAAGAGCGAATTGTCGATCTTGTTCTCAGTGTCTCTGAGAATTGCTCTGATTATCCGTGTGACCTCTTTGCTAAGACTCTCCAGAGAGCCGTCCTCAAAAGCAACACACATCTTGACATATCTCCCTCATTGATCGCAGTGTCTCCAGAAATGGCATTCAAGGAGCCAGGAACTTTTCTCCCTACACTGTCCATTGAGTTGTCCTCAAAACAAATATACCTCGTGCTATATCTCCCACATGGAAAATGCCAGGAGGGAAAAGTGGGGATTATGTTTAGACTTTCTCAGAACTGCTTCAAATCAACTAGATATCTTTGTGCTGTAAATCTTCCAACAGCCAAATGTAAAAGCAGCAAACATCTCGCTGTATGTCCCGCATCCAAAGTGCCAAGAGAGAGCTTGCTCTCCCTGTCTTTGAGTACTGTTTTCACTGTCCCGATTACCTCTTTGCTAACATTCTCTTCAGAGCTGCAGTGAAACCAGGAACCACGTGGAGAAGGCACCCACACTGAAAATGACTGGAAGGAACATTGGGGCTTCTTCTCAGTGTCTCTGACATAGGGTTTCACTGTGCCGGGAAAGTCTCTGCTAACAGCCTGCAGAGCGCTGTGCCCAATATACAGAAAAGTCTTGTGGTATCTCCTACAGGGAAAGTGCCAAGAGCGAATTGTCGATCTTGTTCTCAGTGTCTCTGAGAATTGCTCTGATTATCCGTGTGACCTCTTTGCTAAGACTCTCCAGAGAGACGTCCTCAAAACCAACACACGTGTTGACATATCTCCCTCATTGATCGCAGTGTCTCCAGGAACGGCATTCAAGGAGCCAGGAACTTTTCTCCCTACACTGTCCATTGAGTTGTCCTCAAAACAACTATACATCGTGCTATATCTCCCACATGGAAAATGCCAGGAGGGAAAAGTGGGGATTATGTTTAGACTTTCTCAGAACTGCTTCAAATCAACTAGATATCTTTGTGCTGTAAATCTCCCAACAGCCAAACGCAAAAGCAGCAAACATCTCGCTGTATGTCCCACATCCAAAGTGCCAAGAGAGAGCTTGCTCTCCCTGTCTTTGAGTACTGTTTTCACTGTCCCGATTACCTCTTTGCTAACATTCTCTTCAGAGCTGCAGTGAAACCAGGAACCACGTGGAGAAGGCACCCACACTGAAAATGACTGGAAGGAACATTGGGGCTTCTTCTCAGTGTCTCTGACATAGGGTTTCACTGTGCCGGGAAAGTCTCTGCTAACAGCCTGCAGAGCGCTGTGCCCAATATACAGAAACGTCTTGCGGTATCTCCTACAGGGAAAGTGCCAGGAGGAATTGTGGAGCTTGGTCTCAGTGTCTCTGAGAATTGCTCTGATTATCCGTGTGACCTCTTTGCTAAGACTCTCCAGAGAGCCGTCCTCAAAAGTAACACACATCGTGACATATCTCCCACATTGATCGCAGGGTCTCCAGAAACGGCATTCAATGAGCCAGGAACTTTCCTCCCTTCACTGTCCATTGAGTTGTCCTCAAAACCAGTATACATCCTGCTATATCTCCTACATGGGAAGTGCCAGGTGGGAAATGTAGATCTTGTTCTCCCTGTCTTTGAGTACTGCTTTCTACTCTCCCCGTTACCTCTTTGCTAACATTCTCTCGAGAGAGAGTTGTGCTCAAAAGCAAAGCACATATCAAGACATATGTCCACATGGAAACTGCCAGCAGGGAAAGGTGGGGACTGTTCTTGGACTCGATAGGAACTGCTTCAAGTCACCTAATTATGTCTCTGCCTACTCTCGCCATAGAGCTAGGCGCAAAACCAACCAACAATCTTCTTGCTCTACCTCCAACATGGAAAGAGCCAGGAGGGAATTGTAGGGCTTGTTTCTCAGTGTCTCCAATAACGGCATTCAGTGTGCCACCAACTTTTGTGCCTACACCCTCGAGGAGTTCTCCTCAAAATCCATAAACGTCTTGTTATACGTAAAACACGCAAAGGGCCAAAAGTGAATTGTATGGTTGTTCTCAGTGTCTCTGAGAATTGCTCTGATTAATCGTGTGACCTCTTTGCTAAGACTCTCCAGAGAGCTGTCCTCAAAAGCAACACACATCTTGACATATCTCCCTCATTGATCGCAGTGTCTCCAGAAACGGCATTCAAGGAGCCAGGAACTTTTCTCCCTACACTGTCCATTGAGTTGTCCTCAAAACAAATATACATCGTGCTATATCTCCCACATGGAAAATGCCAGGAGGGAAAAGTGGGGATTATGTTTAGACTTTCTCAGAACTGCTTCAAATCAACTAGATATCTTTGTGCTGTAAATCTCCCAACAGCCAAATGTAAAAGCAGCAAACATCTCGCTGTATGTCCCGCATCCAAAGTGCCAAGAGAGAGCTTGCTCTCCCTGTCTTTGAGTACTGTTTTCACTGTCCCGATTACCTCTTTGCTAACATTCTCTTCAGAGCTGCAGTGAAACCAGGAACCACGTGGAGAAGGCACCCACACTGAAAATGACTGGAAGGAACGTTGGGGCTTCTTCTCAGTGTCTCTGACATAGGGTTTCACTGTGCCGGGAAAGTCTCTGCTAACACCCTGCAGAGTGCTGTGCCCAATATACAGAAACGTCTTGCGGTATCTCCTACAGGGAAAGTGCCAAGAGCGAATTGTCGATCTTGTTCTCAGTGTCTCTGAGAATTGCTCTGATTATCCGTGTGACCTCTTTGCTAAGACTCTCCAGAGAGCCGTCCTCAAAACCAACACACGTGTTGACATATCTCCCACATTGATCGCAGGGTCTCCAGAAACGGCATTCAAGGAGCCAGGAACTTTTCTCCCTACATTGTCCATTGAGTTGTCCTCAAAACCAGTATACATCCTGCTATATCTCCTACATGGGAAGTGCCAGGTGGGAAATGTAGATCTTGTTCTCCCTGTCTTTGAGTACTGCTTTCTACTCTCCCCGTTACCTCTTTGCTAACATTCTCTCGAGAGAGAGTTGTGCTCAAAAGCAAAGCACATATCAAGACATATGTCCACATGGAAACTGCCAGCAGGGAAAGGTGGGGACTGTTCTTGGACTCGATAGGAACTGCTTCAAGTCACCTAATTATGTCTCTGCCTACTCTCGCCATAGAGCTAGGCGCAAAACCAACCAACAATCTTCTTGCTCTACCTCCAACATGGAAAGAGCCAGGAGGGAATTGTAGGGCTTGTTTCTCAGTGTCTCCAATAACGGCATTCAGTGGGCCACCAACTTTTGTGCCTACACCCTCGAGGAGTTCTCCTCAAAATCCATAAACGTCTTGTTATATGTAAAACAAGCAAAGGGCCAAAAGTGAATTGTATGGTTGTTCTCAGTGTCTCTGAGAATTGCTCTGATTATCTGTGTGACCTCTTTGCTAAGACTCTCCAGAGAGCCGTCCTCAAAAGCAACACACATCTTGACATATCTCCCTCATTGATCGCAGTGTCTCCAGAAACGGCATTCAAGGAGCCAGGAACTTTTCTCCCTACACTGTCCATTGAGTTGTCCTCAAAACAAATATACCTCGTGCTATATCTCCCACATGGAAAATGCCAGGAGGGAAAAGTGGGGATTATGTTTAGACTTTCTCAGAACTGCTTCAAATCAACTAGATATCTTTGTGCTGTAAATCTTCCAACAGCCAAATGTAAAAGCAGCAAACATCTCGCTGTATGTCCCGCATCCAAAGTGCCAAGAGAGTAATGTAGAGCTTGCTCTCCCTGTCTTTGAGTACTGTTTTCACTGTCCCGATTACCTCTTTGCTAACATTCTCTTCAGAGCTGCAGTGAAACCAGGAACCACGTGGAGAAGGCACCCACACTGAAAATGACTGGAAGGAACGTTGGGGCTTCTTCTCAGTGTCTCTGACATAGGGTTTCACTGTCCCGGGAAAGTCTCTGCTAACAGCCTGCAGAGCGCTGTGCCCAATATACAGAAACGTCTTGCGGTATCTCCTACAGGGAAAGTGCCAGGAGGAATTGTGGAGCTTGGTCTCAGTGTCTCTGAGAATTGCTCTGATTATCCGTGTGACCTCTTTGCTAAGACTCTCCAGAGAGACGTCCTCAAAACCAACACGCATCTTGACATATCTCCCTCATTGATCGCAGTGTCTCCAGGAACGGCATTCAAGGAGCCAGGAACTTTTCTACCCACACTGTCCGGGGACAGTTCCTTAAAACCAATATACATCGTGCCATATCACCCACATGGAAAATGCCAGGAGGGAAAAGTGGGGATTATGTTTAGACTTTCTCAGAACTGCTTCAAATCAACTAGATATCT
This sequence comes from Larus michahellis, assembly GCF_964199755.1. Lineage (NCBI taxonomy): Eukaryota > Metazoa > Chordata > Aves > Charadriiformes > Laridae > Larus > Larus michahellis. The sequence continues at coordinate 36,520 of NW_027436324.1, read as the reverse complement.
TTGTGCTGTAAATCTCCCAACAGCCAAATGTAAAAGCAGCAAACATCTCGCTGTATGTCCCGCATCCAAAGTGCCAAGAGAGAGCTTGCTCTCCCTGTCTTTGAGTACTGTTTTCACTGTCCCGATTACCTCTTTGCTAACATTCTCTTCAGAGCTGCAGTGAAACCAGGAACCACGTGGAGAAGGCACCCACACTGAAAATGACTGGAAGGAACATTGGGGCTTCTTCTCAGTGTCTCTGACATAGGGTTTCACTGTCCCGGGAAAGTCTCTGCTAACACCCTGCAGAGCGCAGTGCCCAATATACAGAAACGTCTTGCGGTATCTCCTACAGGGAAAGTGCCAGGAGGAATTGTCGAGCTTGGTCTCAGTGTCTCTGAGAATTGCTCTGATTATCCGTGTGACCTCTTTGCTAAGACTCTCCAGAGAGCCGTCCTCAAAACCAACACACGTGTTGACATATCTCCCACATTGATCGCAGGGTCTCCAGAAACGGCATTCAATGAGCCAGGAACTTTTCTCCCTACACTGTCCATTGAGTTGTCCTCAAAACCAGTATACATCCTGCTATATCTCCTACATGGGAAGTGCCAGGTGGGAAATGTAGATCTTGTTCTCCCTGTCTTTGAGTACTGCTTTCTACTCTCCCCGTTACCTCTTTGCTAACATTCTCTCGAGAGAGAGTTGTGCTCAAAAGCAAAGCACATATCAAGACATATGTCCACATGGAAACTGCCAGCAGGGAAAGGTGGGGACTGTTCTTGGACTCGATAGGAACTGCTTCAAGTCACCTAATTATGTCTCTGCCTACTCTCGCCATAGAGCTAGGCGCAAAACCAACCAACAATCTTCTTGCTCTACCTCCAACATGGAAAGAGCCAGGAGGGAATTGTAGGGCTTGTTTCTCAGTGTCTCCAAAAACGGCATTCAGTGGGCCAGCAACTTTTGTGCCTACACCCTCGAGGAGTTCTCCTCAAAATCCATAAACGTCTTGTTATACGTAAAACACGCAAAGGGCCAAAAGTGAATTGTATGGTTGTTCTCAGTGTCTCTGAGAATTGCTCTGATTATCCGTGTGACCTCTTTGCTAAGACTCTCCAGAGAGCCGTCCTCAAAAGCAACACACATCTTGACATATCTCCCTCATTGATCGCAGTGTCTCCAGAAATGGCATTCAAGGAGCCAGGAACTTTTCTCCCTACATTGTCCATTGAGTTGTCCTCAAAACAAATATACCTCGCGCTATATCTCCCACATGGAAAATGCCAGGAGGGAAAAGTGGGGATTATGTTTAGACTTTCTCAGAACTGCTTCAAATCAACTAGATATCTTTGTGCTGTAAATCTTCCAACAGCCAAATGTAAAAGCAGCAAACATCTCGCTGTATGTCCCGCATCCAAAGTGCCAAGAGAGAGCTTGCTCTCCCTGTCTTTGAGTACTGTTTTCACTGTCCCGATTACCTCTTTGCTAACATTCTCTTCAGAGCTGCAGTGAAACCAGGAACCACGTGGAGAAGGCACCCAAACTGAAAATGACTGGAAGGAACGTTGGGGCTTCTTCTCAGTGTCTCTGACATAGGGTTTCACTGTGCCGGGAAAGTCTCTGCTAACAGCCTGCAGAGCGCTGTGCCCAATATACAGAAACGTCTTGCGGTATCTCCTACAGGGAAAGTGCCAAGAGCGAATTGTCGATCTTGTTCTCAGTGTCTCTGAGAATTGCTCTGATTATCCGTGTGACCTCTTTGCTAAGACTCTCCAGAGAGCCGTCCTCAAAAGCAACACACATCTTGACATATCTCCCACATTGATCGCAGGGTCTCCAGAAACGGCATTCAATGAGCCAGGAACTTTTCTCCCTACACTGTCCATTGAGTTGTCCTCAAAACCAGTATACATCCTGCTATATCTCCCACATGGAAAGTGCCAGGAGGCAAAAGTGGGGATTATGCTTAGACTTTCTCAGAACTGCTTCAAATCAACTAGATATCTTTGTGCTGTAAATCTTCCAACAGCCAAATGTAAAAGCAGCAAACATCTCGCTGTATGTCCCGCATCCAAAGTGCCAAGAGAGTAATGTAGAGCTTGCTCTCCCTGTCTTTGAGTACTGTTTTCACTGTCCCGATTACCTCTTTGCTAACATTCTCTTCAGAGCTGCAGTGAAACCAGGAACCACGTGGAGAAGGCACCCACACTGAAAATGACTGGAAGGAACGTTGGGGCTTCTTCTCAGTGTCTCTGACATAGGGTTTCACTGTGCCGGGAAAGTCTCTGCTAACACCCTGCAGAGCGCTGTGCCCAATATACAGAAACGTCTTGCGGTATCTCCTACAGGGAATGTGCCAGGAGGAATTGTGGAGCTTGGTCTCAGTGTCTCTGAGAATTGCTCTGATTATCCGTGTGACCTCTTTGCTAAGACTCTCCAGAGAGCCGTCCTCAAAAGCAACACACGTGTTGACATATCTCCCACATTGATCGCAGGGTCTCCAGAAACGGCATTCAATGAGCCAGGAACTTTTCTCCCTACACTGTCCATTGAGTTGTCCTCAAAACCAGTATACATCCTGCTATATCTCCCACATGGAAAATGCCAGGAGGGAAAAGTGGGGATTATGCTTAGACTTTCTCAGAACTGCTTCAAATCAACTAGATATCTTTGTGCTGTAAATCTCCCAACAGCCAAATGTAAAAGCAGCAAACATCTCGCTGTATGTCCCGCATCCAAAGTGCCAAGAGAGTAATGTAGAGCTTGCTCTCCCTGTCTTTGAGTACTGTTTTCACTGTCCCGATTACCTCTTTGCTAACATTCTCTTCAGAGCTGCAGTGAAACCAGGAACCACGTGGAGAAGGCACCCACACTGAAAATGACTGGAAGGAACATTGGGGCTTCTTCTCAGTGTCTCTGACATAGGGTTTCACTGTGCCGGGAATGTCTCTGCTAACAGCCTGCAGAGCGCTGTGCCCAATATACAGAAACGTCTTGCGGTATCTCCTACAGGGAAAGTGCCAAGAGCGAATTGTCGATCTTGTTCTCAGTGTCTCTGAGAATTGCTCTGATTATCCGTGTGACCTCTTTGCTAAGACTCTCCAGAGAGCCGTCCTCAAAACCAACACACGTGTTGACATATCTCCCACATTGATCGCAGGGTCTCCAGAAACGGCATTCAAGGAGCCAGGAACTTTTCTCCCTACATTGTCCATTGAGTTGTCCTCAAAACCAGTATACATCCTGCTATATCTCCTACATGGGAAGTGCCAGGTGGGAAATGTAGATCTTGTTCTCCCTGTCTTTGAGTACTGCTTTCTACTCTCCCCGTTACCTCTTTGCTAACATTCTCTCGAGAGAGAGTTGTGCTCAAAAGCAAAGCACATATCAAGACATATGTCCACATGGAAACTGCCAGCAGGGAAAGGTGGGGACTGTTCTTGGACTCGATAGGAACTGCTTCAAGTCACCTAATTATGTCTCTGCCTACTCTCGCCATAGAGCTAGGCGCAAAACCAACCAACAATCTTCTTGCTCTACCTCCAACATGGAAAGAGCCAGGAGGGAATTGTAGGGCTTGTTTCTCAGTGTCTCCAATAACGGCATTCAGTGGGCCAGCAACTTTTGTGCCTACACCCTCGAGGAGTTCTCCTCAAAATCCATAAACGTCTTGTTATATGTAAAACACGCAAAGGGCCAAAAGTGAATTGTATGGTTGTTCTCAGTGTCTCTGAGAATTGCTCTGATTATCCGTGTGACCTCTTTGCTAAGACTCTCCAGAGAGCCGTCCTCAAAAGCAACACACATCTTGACATATCTCCCTCATTGATCGCAGTGTCTCCAGAAATGGCATTCAAGGAGCCAGGAACTTTTCTCCCTACACTGTCCATTGAGTTGTCCTCAAAACAAATATACCTCGTGCTATATCTCCCACATGGAAAATGCCAGGAGGGAAAAGTGGGGATTATGTTTAGACTTTCTCAGAACTGCTTCAAATCAACTAGATATCTTTGTGCTGTAAATCTTCCAACAGCCAAATGTAAAAGCAGCAAACATCTCGCTGTATGTCCCGCATCCAAAGTGCCAAGAGAGAGCTTGCTCTCCCTGTCTTTGAGTACTGTTTTCACTGTCCCGATTACCTCTTTGCTAACATTCTCTTCAGAGCTGCAGTGAAACCAGGAACCACGTGGAGAAGGCACCCACACTGAAAATGACTGGAAGGAACATTGGGGCTTCTTCTCAGTGTCTCTGACATAGGGTTTCACTGTGCCGGGAAAGTCTCTGCTAACAGCCTGCAGAGCGCTGTGCCCAATATACAGAAAAGTCTTGTGGTATCTCCTACAGGGAAAGTGCCAAGAGCGAATTGTCGATCTTGTTCTCAGTGTCTCTGAGAATTGCTCTGATTATCCGTGTGACCTCTTTGCTAAGACTCTCCAGAGAGACGTCCTCAAAACCAACACACGTGTTGACATATCTCCCTCATTGATCGCAGTGTCTCCAGGAACGGCATTCAAGGAGCCAGGAACTTTTCTCCCTACACTGTCCATTGAGTTGTCCTCAAAACAACTATACATCGTGCTATATCTCCCACATGGAAAATGCCAGGAGGGAAAAGTGGGGATTATGTTTAGACTTTCTCAGAACTGCTTCAAATCAACTAGATATCTTTGTGCTGTAAATCTCCCAACAGCCAAACGCAAAAGCAGCAAACATCTCGCTGTATGTCCCACATCCAAAGTGCCAAGAGAGAGCTTGCTCTCCCTGTCTTTGAGTACTGTTTTCACTGTCCCGATTACCTCTTTGCTAACATTCTCTTCAGAGCTGCAGTGAAACCAGGAACCACGTGGAGAAGGCACCCACACTGAAAATGACTGGAAGGAACATTGGGGCTTCTTCTCAGTGTCTCTGACATAGGGTTTCACTGTGCCGGGAAAGTCTCTGCTAACAGCCTGCAGAGCGCTGTGCCCAATATACAGAAACGTCTTGCGGTATCTCCTACAGGGAAAGTGCCAGGAGGAATTGTGGAGCTTGGTCTCAGTGTCTCTGAGAATTGCTCTGATTATCCGTGTGACCTCTTTGCTAAGACTCTCCAGAGAGCCGTCCTCAAAAGTAACACACATCGTGACATATCTCCCACATTGATCGCAGGGTCTCCAGAAACGGCATTCAATGAGCCAGGAACTTTCCTCCCTTCACTGTCCATTGAGTTGTCCTCAAAACCAGTATACATCCTGCTATATCTCCTACATGGGAAGTGCCAGGTGGGAAATGTAGATCTTGTTCTCCCTGTCTTTGAGTACTGCTTTCTACTCTCCCCGTTACCTCTTTGCTAACATTCTCTCGAGAGAGAGTTGTGCTCAAAAGCAAAGCACATATCAAGACATATGTCCACATGGAAACTGCCAGCAGGGAAAGGTGGGGACTGTTCTTGGACTCGATAGGAACTGCTTCAAGTCACCTAATTATGTCTCTGCCTACTCTCGCCATAGAGCTAGGCGCAAAACCAACCAACAATCTTCTTGCTCTACCTCCAACATGGAAAGAGCCAGGAGGGAATTGTAGGGCTTGTTTCTCAGTGTCTCCAATAACGGCATTCAGTGTGCCACCAACTTTTGTGCCTACACCCTCGAGGAGTTCTCCTCAAAATCCATAAACGTCTTGTTATACGTAAAACACGCAAAGGGCCAAAAGTGAATTGTATGGTTGTTCTCAGTGTCTCTGAGAATTGCTCTGATTAATCGTGTGACCTCTTTGCTAAGACTCTCCAGAGAGCTGTCCTCAAAAGCAACACACATCTTGACATATCTCCCTCATTGATCGCAGTGTCTCCAGAAACGGCATTCAAGGAGCCAGGAACTTTTCTCCCTACACTGTCCATTGAGTTGTCCTCAAAACAAATATACATCGTGCTATATCTCCCACATGGAAAATGCCAGGAGGGAAAAGTGGGGATTATGTTTAGACTTTCTCAGAACTGCTTCAAATCAACTAGATATCTTTGTGCTGTAAATCTCCCAACAGCCAAATGTAAAAGCAGCAAACATCTCGCTGTATGTCCCGCATCCAAAGTGCCAAGAGAGAGCTTGCTCTCCCTGTCTTTGAGTACTGTTTTCACTGTCCCGATTACCTCTTTGCTAACATTCTCTTCAGAGCTGCAGTGAAACCAGGAACCACGTGGAGAAGGCACCCACACTGAAAATGACTGGAAGGAACGTTGGGGCTTCTTCTCAGTGTCTCTGACATAGGGTTTCACTGTGCCGGGAAAGTCTCTGCTAACACCCTGCAGAGTGCTGTGCCCAATATACAGAAACGTCTTGCGGTATCTCCTACAGGGAAAGTGCCAAGAGCGAATTGTCGATCTTGTTCTCAGTGTCTCTGAGAATTGCTCTGATTATCCGTGTGACCTCTTTGCTAAGACTCTCCAGAGAGCCGTCCTCAAAACCAACACACGTGTTGACATATCTCCCACATTGATCGCAGGGTCTCCAGAAACGGCATTCAAGGAGCCAGGAACTTTTCTCCCTACATTGTCCATTGAGTTGTCCTCAAAACCAGTATACATCCTGCTATATCTCCTACATGGGAAGTGCCAGGTGGGAAATGTAGATCTTGTTCTCCCTGTCTTTGAGTACTGCTTTCTACTCTCCCCGTTACCTCTTTGCTAACATTCTCTCGAGAGAGAGTTGTGCTCAAAAGCAAAGCACATATCAAGACATATGTCCACATGGAAACTGCCAGCAGGGAAAGGTGGGGACTGTTCTTGGACTCGATAGGAACTGCTTCAAGTCACCTAATTATGTCTCTGCCTACTCTCGCCATAGAGCTAGGCGCAAAACCAACCAACAATCTTCTTGCTCTACCTCCAACATGGAAAGAGCCAGGAGGGAATTGTAGGGCTTGTTTCTCAGTGTCTCCAATAACGGCATTCAGTGGGCCACCAACTTTTGTGCCTACACCCTCGAGGAGTTCTCCTCAAAATCCATAAACGTCTTGTTATACGTAAAACACGCAAAGGGCCAAAAGTGAATTGTATGGTTGTTCTCAGTGTCTCTGAGAATTGCTCTGATTATCCGTGTGACCTCTTTGCTAAGACTCTCCAGAGAGACGTCCTCAAAAGCAACACACATCTTGACATATCTCCCTCATTGATCGCAGTGTCTCCAGAAACGGCATTCAAGGAGCCAGGAACTTTTCTCCCTACACTGTCCATTGAGTTGTCCTCAAAACCAATATACATCGTGCTATATCTCCCACATGGAAAATGCCAGGAGGGAAAAGTGGGGATTATGTTTAGACTTTCTCAGAACTGCTTCAAATCAACTAGATATCTTTGTGCTGTAAATCTCCCAACAGCCAAAGGCAAAAGCAGCAAACATCTCGCTGTATGTCCCGCATCCAAAGTGCCAAGAGAGAGCTTGCTCTCCCTGTCTTTGAGTACTGTTTTCACTGTCCCGATTACCTCTTTGCTAACATTCTCTTCAGAGCTGCAGTGAAACCAGGAACCACGTGGAGAAGGCACCCACACTGAAAATGACTGGAAGGAACGTTGGGGCTTCTTCTCAGTGTCTCTGACATAGGGTTTCACTGTGCCGGGAAAGTCTCTGCTAACACCCTGCAGAGCGCTGTGCCCAATATACAGAAACGTCTTGCGGTATCTCCTACAGGGAAAGTGCCAGGAGGAATTGTGGAGCTTGGTCTCAGTGTCTCTGAGAATTGCTCTGATTATCCGTGTGACCTCTTTGCTAAGACTCTCCAGAGAGCCGTCCTCAAAAGCAACACACATCTTGACATATCTCCCTCATTGATCGCAGTGTCTCCAGGAACGGCATTCAAGGAGCCAGGAACTTTTCTGCCCACACTGTCCGGGGACAGTTCCTTAAAACCAATATACATCCTGCTATATCTCCCACATGGAAAATGCCAGGAGGGAAAAGTGGGGATTATGTTTAGACTTTCTCAGAACTGCTTCAAATCAACTAGATATCTTTGTGCTGTAAATCTCCCAACAGCCAAACGCAAAAGCAGCAAACATCTCGCTGTATGTCCCGCATCCGAAGTGCCAAGAGAGAGCTTGCTCTCCCTGTCTTTGAGTACTGTTTTCACTGTCCCGATTACCTCTTTGCTAACATTCTCTTCAGAGCTGCAGTGAAACCAGGAACCACGTGGAGAAGGCACCCACACTGAAAATGACTGGAAGGAACGTTGGGGCTTCTTCTCAGTGTCTCTGACATAGGGTTTCACTGTGCCGGGAAAGTCTCTGCTAACACCCTGCAGAGCGCTGTGCCCAATATACAGAAACGTCTTGCGGTATCTCCTACAGGGAAAGTGCCAGGAGGAATTGTGGAGCTTGGTCTCAGTGTCTCTGAGAATTGCTCTGATTATCCGTGTGACCTCTTTGCTAAGACTCTCCAGAGAGCCGTCCTCAAAAGCAACACACATCTTGACATATCTCCCTCATTGATCGCAGTGTCTCCAGGAACGGCATTCAAGGAGCCAGGAACTTTTCTGCCCACACTGTCCGGGGACAGTTCCTTAAAACCAATATACATCCTGCTATATCTCCCACATGGAAAATGCCAGGAGGGAAAAGTGGGGATTATGTTTAGACTTTCTCAGAACTGCTTCAAATCAACTAGATATCTTTGTGCTGTAAATCTCCCAACAGCCAAACGCAAAAGCAGCAAACATCTCGCTGTATGTCCCGCATCCGAAGTGCCAAGAGAGAGCTTGCTCTCCCTGTCTTTGAGTACTGTTTTCACTGTCCCGATTACCTCTTTGCTAACATTCTCTTCAGAGCTGCAGTGAAACCAGGAACCACGTGGAGAAGGCACCCACACTGAAAATGACTGGAAGGAACATTGGGGCTTCTTCTCAGTGTCTCTGACATAGGGTTTCACTGTGCCGGGAAAGTCTCTGCTAACAGCCTGCAGAGCGCTGTGCCCAATATACAGAAAAGTCTTGTGGTATCTCCTACAGGGAAAGTGCCAAGAGCGAATTGTCGATCTTGTTCTCAGTGTCTCTGAGAATTGCTCTGATTATCCGTGTGACCTCTTTGCTAAGACTCTCCAGAGAGACGTCCTCAAAACCAACACACGTGTTGACATATCTCCCTCATTGATCGCAGTGTCTCCAGGAACGGCATTCAAGGAGCCAGGAACTTTTCTCCCTACACTGTCCATTGAGTTGTCCTCAAAACAACTATACATCGTGCTATATCTCCCACATGGAAAATGCCAGGAGGGAAAAGTGGGGATTATGTTTAGACTTTCTCAGAACTGCTTCAAATCAACTAGATATCTTTGTGCTGTAAATCTCCCAACAGCCAAACGCAAAAGCAGCAAACATCTCGCTGTATGTCCCGCATCCAAAGTGCCAAGAGAGAGCTTGCTCTCCCTGTCTTTGAGTACTGTTTTCACTGTCCCGATTACCTCTTTGCTAACATTCTCTTCAGAGCTGCAGTGAAACCAGGAACCACGTGGAGAAGGCACCCACACTGAAAATGACTGGAAGGAACATTGGGGCTTCTTCTCAGTGTCTCTGACATAGGGTTTCACTGTGCCGGGAAAGTCTCTGCTAACAGCCTGCAGAGCGCTGTGCCCAATATACAGAAACGTCTTGCGGTATCTCCTACAGGGAAAGTGCCAGGAGGAATTGTGGAGCTTGGTCTCAGTGTCTCTGAGAATTGCTCTGATTATCCGTGTGACCTCTTTGCTAAGACTCTCCAGAGAGCCGTCCTCAAAAGTAACACACATCGTGACATATCTCCCACATTGATCGCAGGGTCTCCAGAAACGGCATTCAATGAGCCAGGAACTTTCCTCCCTTCACTGTCCATTGAGTTGTCCTCAAAACCAGTATACATCCTGCTATATCTCCTACATGGGAAGTGCCAGGTGGGAAATGTAGATCTTGTTCTCCCTGTCTTTGAGTACTGCTTTCTACTCTCCCCGTTACCTCTTTGCTAACATTCTCTCGAGAGAGAGTTGTGCTCAAAAGCAAAGCACATATCAAGACATATGTCCACATGGAAACTGCCAGCAGGGAAAGGTGGGGACTGTTCTTGGACTCGATAGGAACTGCTTCAAGTCACCTAATTATGTCTCTGCCTACTCTCGCCATAGAGCTAGGCGCAAAACCAACCAACAATCTTCTTGCTCTACCTCCAACATGGAAAGAGCCAGGAGGGAATTGTAGGGCTTGTTTCTCAGTGTCTCCAATAACGGCATTCAGTGTGCCACCAACTTTTGTGCCTACACCCTCGAGGAGTTCTCCTCAAAATCCATAAACGTCTTGTTATACGTAAAACACGCAAAGGGCCAAAAGTGAATTGTATGGTTGTTCTCAGTGTCTCTGAGAATTGCTCTGATTAATCGTGTGACCTCTTTGCTAAGACTCTCCAGAGAGCTGTCCTCAAAAGCAACACACATCTTGACATATCTCCCTCATTGATCGCAGTGTCTCCAGAAACGGCATTCAAGGAGCCAGGAACTTTTCTCCCTACACTGTCCATTGAGTTGTCCTCAAAACAAATATACATCGTGCTATATCTCCCACATGGAAAATGCCAGGAGGGAAAAGTGGGGATTATGTTTAGACTTTCTCAGAACTGCTTCAAATCAACTAGATATCTTTGTGCTGTAAATCTCCCAACAGCCAAATGTAAAAGCAGCAAACATCTCGCTGTATGTCCCGCATCCAAAGTGCCAAGAGAGAGCTTGCTCTCCCTGTCTTTGAGTACTGTTTTCACTGTCCCGATTACCTCTTTGCTAACATTCTCTTCAGAGCTGCAGTGAAACCAGGAACCACGTGGAGAAGGCACCCACACTGAAAATGACTGGAAGGAACGTTGGGGCTTCTTCTCAGTGTCTCTGACATAGGGTTTCACTGTGCCGGGAAAGTCTCTGCTAACACCCTGCAGAGTGCTGTGCCCAATATACAGAAACGTCTTGCGGTATCTCCTACAGGGAAAGTGCCAAGAGCGAATTGTCGATCTTGTTCTCAGTGTCTCTGAGAATTGCTCTGATTATCCGTGTGACCTCTTTGCTAAGACTCTCCAGAGAGCCGTCCTCAAAACCAACACACGTGTTGACATATCTCCCACATTGATCGCAGGGTCTCCAGAAACGGCATTCAAGGAGCCAGGAACTTTTCTCCCTACATTGTCCATTGAGTTGTCCTCAAAACCAGTATACATCCTGCTATATCTCCTACATGGGAAGTGCCAGGTGGGAAATGTAGATCTTGTTCTCCCTGTCTTTGAGTACTGCTTTCTACTCTCCCCGTTACCTCTTTGCTAACATTCTCTCGAGAGAGAGTTGTGCTCAAAAGCAAAGCACATATCAAGACATATGTCCACATGGAAACTGCCAGCAGGGAAAGGTGGGGACTGTTCTTGGACTCGATAGGAACTGCTTCAAGTCACCTAATTATGTCTCTGCCTACTCTCGCCATAGAGCTAGGCGCAAAACCAACCAACAATCTTCTTGCTCTACCTCCAACATGGAAAGAGCCAGGAGGGAATTGTAGGGCTTGTTTCTCAGTGTCTCCAATAACGGCATTCAGTGGGCCACCAACTTTTGTGCCTACACCCTCGAGGAGTTCTCCTCAAAATCCATAAACGTCTTGTTATACGTAAAACACGCAAAGGGCCAAAAGTGAATTGTATGGTTGTTCTCAGTGTCTCTGAGAATTGCTCTGATTATCCGTGTGACCTCTTTGCTAAGACTCTCCAGAGAGACGTCCTCAAAAGCAACACACATCTTGACATATCTCCCTCATTGATCGCAGTGTCTCCAGAAACGGCATTCAAGGAGCCAGGAACTTTTCTCCCTACACTGTCCATTGAGTTGTCCTCAAAACAAATATACATCGTGCTATATCTCCCACATGGAAAATGCCAGGAGGGAAAAGTGGGGATTATGTTTAGACTTTCTCAGAACTGCTTCAAATCAACTAGATATCTTTGTGCTGTAAATCTCCCAACAGCCAAAGGCAAAAGCAGCAAACATCTCGCTGTATGTCCCGCATCCAAAGTGCCAAGAGAGAGCTTGCTCTCCCTGTCTTTGAGTACTGTTTTCACTGTCCCGATTACCTCTTTGCTAACATTCTCTTCAGAGCTGCAGTGAAACCAGGAACCACGTGGAGAAGGCACCCACACTGAAAATGACTGGAAGGAACGTTGGGGCTTCTTCTCAGTGTCTCTGACATAGGGTTTCACTGTGCCGGGAAAGTCTCTGCTAACACCCTGCAGAGCGCTGTGCCCAATATACAGAAACGTCTTGCGGTATCTCCTACAGGGAAAGTGCCAGGAGGAATTGTGGAGCTTGGTCTCAGTGTCTCTGAGAATTGCTCTGATTATCCGTGTGACCTCTTTGCTAAGACTCTCCAGAGAGCCGTCCTCAAAAGCAACACACATCTTGACATATCTCCCTCATTGATCGCAGGGTCTCCAGAAACGGCATTCAAGGAGCCAGGAACTTTTCTCCCTACATTGTCCATTGAGTTGTCCTCAAAACCAGTATACATCCTGCTATATCTCCTACATGGGAAGTGCCAGGTGGGAAATGTAGATCTTGTTCTCCCTGTCTTTGAGTACTGCTTTCTACTCTCCCCGTTACCTCTTTGCTAACATTCTCTCGAGAGAGAGTTGTGCTCAAAAGCAAAGCACATATCAAGACATATGTCCACATGGAAACTGCCAGCAGGGAAAGGTGGGGACTGTTCTTGGACTCGATAGGAACTGCTTCAAGTCACCTAATTATGTCTCTGCCTACTCTCGCCATAGAGCTAGGCGCAAAACCAACCAACAATCTTCTTGCTCTACCTCCAACATGGAAAGAGCCAGGAGGGAATTGTAGGGCTTGTTTCTCAGTGTCTCCAATAACGGCATTCAGTGGGCCACCAACTTTTGTGCCTACACCCTCGAGGAGTTCTCCTCAAAATCCATAAACGTCTTGTTATACGTAAAACACGCAAAGGGCCAAAAGTGAATTGTATGGTTGTTCTCAGTGTCTCTGAGAATTGCTCTGATTATCCGTGTGACCTCTTTGCTAAGACTCTCCAGAGAGACGTCCTCAAAAGCAACACACATCTTGACATATCTCCCTCATTGATCGCAGTGTCTCCAGAAACGGCATTCAAGGAGCCAGGAACTTTTCTCCCTACACTGTCCATTGAGTTGTCCTCAAAACAAATATACATCGTGCTATATCTCCCACATGGAAAATGCCAGGAGGGAAAAGTGGGGATTATGTTTAGACTTTCTCAGAACTGCTTCAAATCAACTAGATATCTTTGTGCTGTAAATCTCCCAACAGCCAAAGGCAAAAGCAGCAAACATCTCGCTGTATGTCCCGCATCCAAAGTGCCAAGAGAGAGCTTGCTCTCCCTGTCTTTGAGTACTGTTTTCACTGTCCCGATTACCTCTTTGCTAACATTCTCTTCAGAGCTGCAGTGAAACCAGGAACCACGTGGAGAAGGCACCCACACTGAAAATGACTGGAAGGAACGTTGGGGCTTCTTCTCAGTGTCTCTGACATAGGGTTTCACTGTGCCGGGAAAGTCTCTGCTAACAGCCTGCAGAGCGCTGTGCCCAATATACAGAAACGTCTTGCGGTATCTCCTACAGGGAAAGTGCCAGGAGGAATTGTGGAGCTTGGTCTCAGTGTCTCTGAGAATTGCTCTGATTATCCGTGTGACCTCTTTGCTAAGACTCTCCAGAGAGCCGTCCTCAAAAGCAACACACATCTTGACATATCTCCCTCATTGATCGCAGTGTCTCCAGGAACGGCATTCAAGGAGCCAGGAACTTTTCTGCCCACACTGTCCGGGGACAGTTCCTTAAAACCAATATACATCCTGCTATATCTCCCACATGGAAAATGCCAGGAGGGAAAAGTGGGGATTATGTTTAGACTTTCTCAGAACTGCTTCAAATCAACTAGATATCTTTGTGCTGTAAATCTCCCAACAGCCAAACGCAAAAGCAGCAAACATCTCGCTGTATGTCCCGCATCCGAAGTGCCAAGAGAGAGCTTGCTCTCCCTGTCTTTGAGTACTGTTTTCACTGTCCCGATTACCTCTTTGCTAACATTCTCTTCAGAGCTGCAGTGAAACCAGGAACCACGTGGAGAAGGCACCCACACTGAAAATGACTGGAAGGAACATTGGGGCTTCTTCTCAGTGTCTCTGACATAGGGTTTCACTGTGCCGGGAAAGTCTCTGCTAACAGCCTGCAGAGCGCTGTGCCCAATATACAGAAAAGTCTTGTGGTATCTCCTACAGGGAAAGTGCCAAGAGCGAATTGTCGATCTTGTTCTCAGTGTCTCTGAGAATTGCTCTGATTATCCGTGTGACCTCTTTGCTAAGACTCTCCAGAGAGACGTCCTCAAAACCAACACACGTGTTGACATATCTCCCTCATTGATCGCAGTGTCTCCAGGAACGGCATTCAAGGAGCCAGGAACTTTTCTCCCTACACTGTCCATTGAGTTGTCCTCAAAACAACTATACATCGTGCTATATCTCCCACATGGAAAATGCCAGGAGGGAAAAGTGGGGATTATGTTTAGACTTTCTCAGAACTGCTTCAAATCAACTAGATATCTTTGTACTGTAAATCTCCCAACAGCCAAACGCAAAAGCAGCAAACATCTCGCTGTATGTCCCGCATCCAAAGTGCCAAGAGAGAGCTTGCTCTCCCTGTCTTTGAGTACTGTTTTCACTGTCCCGATTACCTCTTTGCTAACATTCTCTTCAGAGCTGCAGTGAAACCAGGAACCACGTGGAGAAGGCACCCACACTGAAAATGACTGGAAGGAACATTGGGGCTTCTTCTCAGTGTCTCTGACATAGGGTTTCACTGTGCCGGGAAAGTCTCTGCTAACAGCCTGCAGAGCGCTGTGCCCAATATACAGAAACGTCTTGCGGTATCTCCTACAGGGAAAGTGCCAGGAGGAATTGTGGAGCTTGGTCTCAGTGTCTCTGAGAATTGCTCTGATTATCCGTGTGACCTCTTTGCTAAGACTCTCCAGAGAGCCGTCCTCAAAAGTAACACACATCGTGACATATCTCCCACATTGATCGCAGGGTCTCCAGAAACGGCATTCAATGAGCCAGGAACTTTCCTCCCTTCACTGTCCATTGAGTTGTCCTCAAAACCAGTATACATCCTGCTATATCTCCTACATGGGAAGTGCCAGGTGGGAAATGTAGATCTTGTTCTCCCTGTCTTTGAGTACTGCTTTCTACTCTCCCCGTTACCTCTTTGCTAACATTCTCTCGAGAGAGAGTTGTGCTCAAAAGCAAAGCACATATCAAGACATATGTCCACATGGAAACTGCCAGCAGGGAAAGGTGGGGACTGTTCTTGGACTCGATAGGAACTGCTTCAAGTCACCTAATTATGTCTCTGCCTACTCTCGCCATAGAGCTAGGCGCAAAACCAACCAACAATCTTCTTGCTCTACCTCCAACATGGAAAGAGCCAGGAGGGAATTGTAGGGCTTGTTTCTCAGTGTCTCCAATAACGGCATTCAGTGTGCCACCAACTTTTGTGCCTACACCCTCGAGGAGTTCTCCTCAAAATCCATAAACGTCTTGTTATACGTAAAACACGCAAAGGGCCAAAAGTGAATTGTATGGTTGTTCTCAGTGTCTCTGAGAATTGCTCTGATTATCCGTGTGACCTCTTTGCTAAGACTCTCCAGAGAGCTGTCCTCAAAAGCAACACACATCTTGACATATCTCCCTCATTGATCGCAGTGTCTCCAGAAACGGCATTCAAGGAGCCAGGAACTTTTCTCCCTACACTGTCCATTGAGTTGTCCTCAAAACAAATATACATCGTGCTATATCTCCCACATGGAAAATGCCAGGAGGGAAAAGTGGGGATTATGTTTAGACTTTCTCAGAACTGCTTCAAATCAACTAGATATCTTTGTGCTGTAAATCTCCCAACAGCCAAATGTAAAAGCAGCAAACATCTCGCTGTATGTCCCGCATCCAAAGTGCCAAGAGAGAGCTTGCTCTCCCTGTCTTTGAGTACTGTTTTCACTGTCCCGATTACCTCTTTGCTAACATTCTCTTCAGAGCTGCAGTGAAACCAGGAACCACGTGGAGAAGGCACCCACACTGAAAATGACTGGAAGGAACGTTGGGGCTTCTTCTCAGTGTCTCTGACATAGGGTTTCACTGTGCCGGGAAAGTCTCTGCTAACACCCTGCAGAGTGCTGTGCCCAATATACAGAAACGTCTTGCGGTATCTCCTACAGGGAAAGTGCCAAGAGCGAATTGTCGATCTTGTTCTCAGTGTCTCTGAGAATTGCTCTGATTATCCGTGTGACCTCTTTGCTAAGACTCTGCAGAGAGCCGTCCTCAAAACCAACACACGTGTTGACATATCTCCCACATTGATCGCAGGGTCTCCAGAAACGGCATTCAAGGAGCCAGGAACTTTTCTCCCTACATTGTCCATTGAGTTGTCCTCAAAACCAGTATACATCCTGCTATATCTCCTACATGGGAAGTGCCAGGTGGGAAATGTAGATCTTGTTCTCCCTGTCTTTGAGTACTGCTTTCTACTCTCCCCGTTACCTCTTTGCTAACATTCTCTCGAGAGAGAGTTGTGCTCAAAAGCAAAGCACATATCAAGACATATGTCCACATGGAAACTGCCAGCAGGGAAAGGTGGGGACTGTTCTTGGACTCGATAGGAACTGCTTCAAGTCACCTAATTATGTCTCTGCCTACTCTCGCCATAGAGCTAGGCGCAAAACCAACCAACAATCTTCTTGCTCTACCTCCAACATGGAAAGAGCCAGGAGGGAATTGTAGGGCTTGTTTCTCAGTGTCTCCAATAACGGCATTCAGTGTGCCACCAACTTTTGTGCCTACACCCTCGAGGAGTTCTCCTCAAAATCCATAAACGTCTTGTTATACGTAAAACACGCAAAGGGCCAAAAGTGAATTGTATGGTTGTTCTCAGTGTCTCTGAGAATTGCTCTGATTATCCGTGTGACCTCTTTGCTAAGACTCTCCAGAGAGACGTCCTCAAAAGCAACACACATCTTGACATATCTCCCTCATTGATCGCAGTGTCTCCAGAAACGGCATTCAAGGAGCCAGGAACTTTTCTCCCTACACTGTCCATTGAGTTGTCCTCAAAACAAATATACATCGTGCTATATCTCCCACATGGAAAATGCCAGGAGGGAAAAGTGGGGATTATGTTTAGACTTTCTCAGAACTGCTTCAAATCAACTAGATATCTTTGTGCTGTAAATCTCCCAACAGCCAAAGGCAAAAGCAGCAAACATCTCGCTGTATGTCCCGCATCCAAAGTGCCAAGAGAGAGCTTGCTCTCCCTGTCTTTGAGTACTGTTTTCACTGTCCCGATTACCTCTTTGCTAACATTCTCTTCAGAGCTGCAGTGAAACCAGGAACCACGTGGAGAAGGCACCCACACTGAAAATGACTGGAAGGAACGTTGGGGCTTCTTCTCAGTGTCTCTGACATAGGGTTTCACTGTGCCGGGAAAGTCTCTGCTAACACCCTGCAGAGCGCTGTGCCCAATATACAGAAACGTCTTGCGGTATCTCCTACAGGGAAAGTGCCAGGAGGAATTGTGGAGCTTGGTCTCAGTGTCTCTGAGAATTGCTCTGATTATCCGTGTGACCTCTTTGCTAAGACTCTCCAGAGAGCCGTCCTCAAAAGCAACACACATCTTGACATATCTCCCTCATTGATCGCAGTGTCTCCAGGAACGGCATTCAAGGAGCCAGGAACTTTTCTGCCCACACTGTCCGGGGACAGTTCCTTAAAACCAATATACATCCTGCTATATCTCCCACATGGAAAATGCCAGGAGGGAAAAGTGGGGATTATGTTTAGACTTTCTCAGAACTGCTTCAAATCAACTAGATATCTTTGTGCTGTAAATCTCCCAACAGCCAAACGCAAAAGCAGCAAACATCTCGCTGTATGTCCCGCATCCGAAGTGCCAAGAGAGAGCTTGCTCTCCCTGTCTTTGAGTACTGTTTTCACTGTCCCGATTACCTCTTTGCTAACATTCTCTTCAGAGCTGCAGTGAAACCAGGAACCACGTGGAGAAGGCACCCACACTGAAAATGACTGGAAGGAACATTGGGGCTTCTTCTCAGTGTCTCTGACATAGGGTTTCACTGTGCCGGGAAAGTCTCTGCTAACAGCCTGCAGAGCGCTGTGCCCAATATACAGAAAAGTCTTGTGGTATCTCCTACAGGGAAAGTGCCAAGAGCGAATTGTCGATCTTGTTCTCAGTGTCTCTGAGAATTGCTCTGATTATCCGTGTGACCTCTTTGCTAAGACTCTCCAGAGAGACGTCCTCAAAACCAACACACGTGTTGACATATCTCCCTCATTGATCGCAGTGTCTCCAGGAACGGCATTCAAGGAGCCAGGAACTTTTCTCCCTACACTGTCCATTGAGTTGTCCTCAAAACCAGTATACATCCTGCTATATCTCCTACATGGGAAGTGCCAGGTGGGAAATGTAGATCTTGTTCTCCCTGTCTTTGAGTACTGCTTTCTACTCTCCCCGTTACCTCTTTGCTAACATTCTCTCGAGAGAGAGTTGTGCTCAAAAGCAAAGCACATATCAAGACATATGTCCACATGGAAACTGCCAGCAGGGAAAGGTGGGGACTGTTCTTGGACTCGATAGGAACTGCTTCAAGTCACCTAATTATGTCTCTGCCTACTCTCGCCATAGAGCTAGGCGCAAAACCAACCAACAATCTTCTTGCTCTACCTCCAACATGGAAAGAGCCAGGAGGCAATTGTAGGGCTTGTTTCTCAGTGTCTCCAATAACGGCATTCAGTGTGCCACCAACTTTTGTGCCTACACCCTCGAGGAGTTCTCCTCAAAATCCATAAACGTCTTGTTATACGTAAAACACGCAAAGGGCCAAAAGTGAATTGTATGGTTGTTCTCAGTGTCTCTGAGAATTGCTCTGATTATCCGTGTGACCTCTTTGCTAAGACTCTCCAGAGAGACGTCCTCAAAAGCAACACACATCTTGACATATCTCCCTCATTGATCGCAGTGTCTCCAGAAACGGCATTCAAGGAGCCAGGAACTTTTCTCCCTACACTGTCCATTGAGTTGTCCTCAAAACAAATATACCTCGTGCTATATCTCCCACATGGAAAATGCCAGGAGGGAAAAGTGGGGATTATGTTTAGACTTTCTCAGAACTGCTTCAAATCAACTAGATATCTTTGTGCTGTAAATCTCCCAACAGCCAAAGGCAAAAGCAGCAAACATCTCGCTGTATGTCCCGCATCCAAAGTGCCAAGAGAGAGCTTGCTCTCCCTGTCTTTGAGTACTGTTTTCACTGTCCCGATTACCTCTTTGCTAACATTCTCTTCAGAGCTGCAGTGAAACCAGGAACCACGTGGAGAAGGCACCCACACTGAAAATGACTGGAAGGAACGTTGGGGCTTCTTCTCAGTGTCTCTGACATAGAGTTTCACTGTGCCGGGAAAGTCTCTGCTAACAGCCTGCAGAGCGCTGTGCCCAATATACAGAAACGTCTTGCGGTATCTCCTACAGGGAAAGTGCCAGGAGGAATTGTGGAGCTTGGTCTCAGTGTCTCTGAGAATTGCTCTGATTATCCGTGTGACCTCTTTGCTAAGACTCTCCAGAGAGACGTCCTCAAAAGTAACACACATCGTGACATATCTCCCACATTGATCGCAGGGTCTCCAGAAACGGCATTCAATGAGCCAGGAACTTTCCTCCCTTCACTGTCCATTGAGTTGTCCTCAAAACCAGTATACATCCTGCTATATCTCCTACATGGGAAGTGCCAGGTGGGAAATGTAGATCTTGTTCTCCCTGTCTTTGAGTACTGCTTTCTACTCTCCCCGTTACCTCTTTGCTAACATTCTCTCGAGAGAGAGTTGTGCTCAAAAGCAAAGCACATATCAAGACATATGTCCACATGGAAACTGCCAGCAGGGAAAGGTGGGGACTGTTCTTGGACTCGATAGGAACTGCTTCAAGTCACCTAATTATGTCTCTGCCTACTCTCGCCATAGAGCTAGGCGCAAAACCAACCAACAATCTTCTTGCTCTACCTCCAACATGGAAAGAGCCAGGAGGCAATTGTAGGGCTTGTTTCTCAGTGTCTCCAATAACGGCATTCAGTGTGCCACCAACTTTTGTGCCTACACCCTCGAGGAGTTCTCCTCAAAATCCATAAACGTCTTGTTATACGTAAAACACGCAAAGGGCCAAAAGTGAATTGTATGGTTGTTCTCAGTGTCTCTGAGAATTGCTCTGATTAATCGTGTGACCTCTTTGCTAAGACTCTCCAGAGAGCTGTCCTCAAAAGCAACACACATCTTGACATATCTCCCTCATTGATCGCAGTGTCTCCAGAAACGGCATTCAAGGAGCCAGGAACTTTTCTCCCTACACTGTCCATTGAGTTGTCCTCAAAACAAATATACATCGTGCTATATCTCCCACATGGAAAATGCCAGGAGGGAAAAGTGGGGATTATGTTTAGACTTTCTCAGAACTGCTTCAAATCAACTAGATATCTTTGTGCTGTAAATCTCCCAACAGCCAAACACAAAAGCAGCAAACATCTCGCTGTATGTCCCGCATCCAAAGTGCCAAGAGAGAGCTTGCTCTCCCTGTCTTTGAGTACTGTTTTCACTGTCCCGATTACCTCTTTGCTAACATTCTCTTCAGAGCTGCAGTGAAACCAGGAACCACGTGGAGAAGGCACCCACACTGAAAATGACTGGAAGGAACGTTGGGGCTTCTTCTCAGTGTCTCTGACATAGGGTTTCACTGTGCCGGGAAAGTCTCTGCTAACACCCTGCAGAGTGCTGTGCCCAATATACAGAAACGTCTTGCGGTATCTCCTACAGGGAAAGTGCCAAGAGCGAATTGTCGATCTTGTTCTCAGTGTCTCTGAGAATTGCTCTGATTATCCGTGTGACCTCTTTGCTAAGACTCTCCAGAGAGCCGTCCTCAAAACCAACACACGTGTTGACATATCTCCCACATTGATCGCAGGGTCTCCAGAAACGGCATTCAAGGAGCCAGGAACTTTTCTCCCTACATTGTCCATTGAGTTGTCCTCAAAACCAGTATACATCCTGCTATATCTCCTACATGGGAAGTGCCAGGTGGGAAATGTAGATCTTGTTCTCCCTGTCTTTGAGTACTGCTTTCTACTCTCCCCGTTACCTCTTTGCTAACATTCTCTCGAGAGAGAGTTGTGCTCAAAAGCAAAGCACATATCAAGACATATGTCCACATGGAAACTGCCAGCAGGGAAAGGTGGGGACTGTTCTTGGACTCGATAGGAACTGCTTCAAGTCACCTAATTATGTCTCTGCCTACTCTCGCCATAGAGCTAGGCGCAAAACCAACCAACAATCTTCTTGCTCTACCTCCAACATGGAAAGAGCCAGGAGGCAATTGTAGGGCTTGTTTCTCAGTGTCTCCAATAACGGCATTCAGTGTGCCACCAACTTTTGTGCCTACACCCTCGAGGAGTTCTCCTCAAAATCCATAAACGTCTTGTTATACGTAAAACACGCAAAGGGCCAAAAGTGAATTGTATGGTTGTTCTCAGTGTCTCTGAGAATTGCTCTGATTATCCGTGTGACCTCTTTGCTAAGACTCTCCAGAGAGACGTCCTCAAAAGCAACACAC
The DNA here is from genome assembly GCF_964199755.1 of Larus michahellis. NCBI lineage: Eukaryota > Metazoa > Chordata > Aves > Charadriiformes > Laridae > Larus > Larus michahellis. Next base: position 14,823 of record NW_027436324.1, on the reverse strand, counting down.
ATCTTGACATATCTCCCTCATTGATCGCAGTGTCTCCAGAAACGGCATTCAAGGAGCCAGGAACTTTTCTCCCTACACTGTCCATTGAGTTGTCCTCAAAACAAATATACATCGTGCTATATCTCCCACATGGAAAATGCCAGGAGGGAAAAGTGGGGATTATGTTTAGACTTTCTCAGAACTGCTTCAAATCAACTAGATATCTTTGTGCTGTAAATCTCCCAACAGCCAAAGGCAAAAGCAGCAAACATCTCGCTGTATGTCCCGCATCCAAAGTGCCAAGAGAGAGCTTGCTCTCCCTGTCTTTGAGTACTGTTTTCACTGTCCCGATTACCTCTTTGCTAACATTCTCTTCAGAGCTGCAGTGAAACCAGGAACCACGTGGAGAAGGCACCCACACTGAAAATGACTGGAAGGAACGTTGGGGCTTCTTCTCAGTGTCTCTGACATAGGGTTTCACTGTGCCGGGAAAGTCTCTGCTAACACCCTGCAGAGCGCTGTGCCCAATATACAGAAACGTCTTGCGGTATCTCCTACAGGGAAAGTGCCAGGAGGAATTGTGGAGCTTGGTCTCAGTGTCTCTGAGAATTGCTCTGATTATCCGTGTGACCTCTTTGCTAAGACTCTCCAGAGAGCCGTCCTCAAAAGCAACACACATCTTGACATATCTCCCTCATTGATCGCAGTGTCTCCAGGAACGGCATTCAAGGAGCCAGGAACTTTTCTGCCCACACTGTCCGGGGACAGTTCCTTAAAACCAATATACATCCTGCTATATCTCCCACATGGAAAATGCCAGGAGGGAAAAGTGGGGATTATGTTTAGACTTTCTCAGAACTGCTTCAAATCAACTAGATATCTTTGTGCTGTAAATCTCCCAACAGCCAAACGCAAAAGCAGCAAATATCTCGCTGTATGTCCCGCATCCAAAGTGCCAAGAGAGAGCTTGCTCTCCCTGTCTTTGAGTACTGTTTTCACTGTCCCGATTACCTCTTTGCTAACATTCTCTTCAGAGCTGCAGTGAAACCAGGAACCACGTGGAGAAGGCACCCACACTGAAAATGACTGGAAGGAACGTTGGGGCTTCTTCTCAGTGTCTCTGACATAGGGTTTCACTGTGCCGGGAAAGTCTCTGCTAACACCCTGCAGAGTGCTGTGCCCAATATACAGAAACGTCTTGCGGTATCTCCTACAGGGAAAGTGCCAAGAGCGAATTGTCGATCTTGTTCTCAGTGTCTCTGAGAATTGCTCTGATTATCCGTGTGACCTCTTTGCTAAGACTCTCCAGAGAGCCGTCCTCAAAACCAACACACGTGTTGACATATCTCCCACATTGATCGCAGGGTCTCCAGAAACGGCATTCAATGAGCCAGGAACTTTTCTCCCTACATTGTCCATTGAGTTGTCCTCAAAACCAGTATACATCCTGCTATATCTCCTACATGGGAAGTGCCAGGTGGGAAATGTAGAGCTTGTTCTCCCTGTCTTTGAGTACTGCTTTCTACTCTCCCCGTTACCTCTTTGCTAACATTCTCTCGAGAGAGAGTTGTGCTCAAAAGCAAAGCACATATCAAGACATATGTCCACATGGAAACTGCCAGCAGGGAAAGGTGGGGACTGTTCTTGGACTCGATAGGAACTGCTTCAAGTCACCTAATTATGTCTCTGCCTACTCTCGCCATAGAGCTAGGCGCAAAACCAACCAACAATCTTCTTGCTCTACCTCCAACATGGAAAGAGCCAGGAGGCAATTGTAGGGCTTGTTTCTCAGTGTCTCCAATAACGGCATTCAGTGTGCCACCAACTTTTGTGCCTACACCCTCGAGGAGTTCTCCTCAAAATCCATAAACGTCTTGTTATACGTAAAACACGCAAAGGGCCAAAAGTGAATTGTATGGTTGTTCTCAGTGTCTCTGAGAATTGCTCTGATTATCCGTGTGACCTCTTTGCTAAGACTCTCCAGAGAGCCGTCCTCAAAAGCAACACACATCTTGACATATCTCCCTCATTGATCGCAGTGTCTCCAGAAACGGCATTCAAGGAGCCAGGAACTTTTCTCCCTACACTGTCCATTGAGTTGTCCTCAAAACAAATATACATCGTGCTATATCTCCCACATGGAAAATGCCAGGAGGGAAAAGTGGGGATTATGTTTAGACTTTCTCAGAACTGCTTCAAATCAACTAGATATCTTTGTGCTGTAAATCTCCCAACAGCCAAAGGCAAAAGCAGCAAACATCTCGCTGTATGTCCCGCATCCAAAGTGCCAAGAGAGAGCTTGCTCTCCCTGTCTTTGAGTACTGTTTTCACTGTCCCGATTACCTCTTTGCTAACATTCTCTTCAGAGCTGCAGTGAAACCAGGAACCACGTGGAGAAGGCACCCACACTGAAAATGACTGGAAGGAACGTTGGGGCTTCTTCTCAGTGTCTCTGACATAGGGTTTCACTGTGCCGGGAAAGTCTCTGCTAACAGCCTGCAGAGCGCTGTGCCCAATATACAGAAACGTCTTGCGGTATCTCCTACAGGGAAAGTGCCAGGAGGAATTGTGGAGCTTGGTCTCAGTGTCTCTGAGAATTGCTCTGATTATCCGTGTGACCTCTTTGCTAAGACTCTCCAGAGAGCCGTCCTCAAAAGCAACACACATCTTGACATATCTCCCTCATTGATCGCAGTGTCTCCAGGAACGGCATTCAAGGAGCCAGGAACTTTTCTGCCCACACTGTCCGGGGACAGTTCCTTAAAACCAATATACATCGTGCTATATCTCCCACATGGAAAATGCCAGGAGGGAAAAGTGGGGATTATGTTTAGACTTTCTCAGAACTGCTTCAAATCAACTAGATATCTTTGTGCTGTAAATCTCCCAACAGCCAAACGCAAAAGCAGCAAACATCTCGCTGTATGTCCCGCATCCAAAGTGCCAAGAGAGAGCTTGCTCTCCCTGTCTTTGAGTACTGTTTTCACTGTCCCGATTACCTCTTTGCTAACATTCTCTTCAGAGCTGCAGTGAAACCAGGAACCACGTGGAGAAGGCACCCACACTGAAAATGACTGGAAGGAACGTTGGGGCTTCTTCTCAGTGTCTCTGACATAGGGTTTCACTGTGCCGGGAAAGTCTCTGCTAACACCCTGCAGAGCGCTGTGCCCAATATACAGAAACGTCTTGCGGTATCTCCTACAGGGAAAGTGTCAGGAGGAATTGTGGAGCTTGGTCTCAGTGTCTCTGAGAATTGCTCTGATTATCCGTGTGACCTCTTTGCTAAGACTCTCCAGAGAGCCGTCCTCAAAAGCAACACACATCTTGACATATCTCCCTCATTGATCGCAGTGTCTCAAGGAACGGCATTCAAGGAGCCAGGAACTTTTCTGCCCACACTGTCCGGGGACAGTTCCTTAAAACCAATATACATCCTGCTATATCTCCCACATGGAAAATGCCAGGAGGGAAAAGTGGGGATTATGTTTAGACTTTCTCAGAACTGCTTCAAATCAACTAGATATCTTTGTGCTGTAAATCTCCCAACAGCCAAAGGCAAAAGCAGCAAACATCTCGCTGTATGTCCCGCATCCAAAGTGCCAAGAGAGAGCTTGCTCTCCCTGTCTTTGAGTACTGTTTTCACTGTCCCGATTACCTCTTTGCTAACATTCTCTTCAGAGCTGCAGTGAAACCAGGAACCACGTGGAGAAGGCACCCACACTGAAAATGACTGGAAGGAACATTGGGGCTTCTTCTCAGTGTCTCTGACATAGGGTTTCACTGTGCCGGGAAAGTCTCTGCTAACACCCTGCAGAGTGCTGTGCCCAATATACAGAAACGTCTTGCGGTATCTCCTACAGGGAAAGTGCCAAGAGCGAATTGTCGATCTTGTTCTCAGTGTCTCTGAGAATTGCTCTGATTATCCGTGTGACCTCTTTGCTAAGACTCTGCAGAGAGCCGTCCTCAAAACCAACACACGTGTTGACATATCTCCCACATTGATCGCAGGGTCTCCAGAAACGGCATTCAATGAGCCAGGAACTTTTCTCCCTACATTGTCCATTGAGTTGTCCTCAAAACCAGTATACATCCTGCTATATCTCCTACATGGGAAGTGCCAGGTGGGAAATGTAGATCTTGTTCTCCCTGTCTTTGAGTACTGCTTTCTACTCTCCCCGTTACCTCTTTGCTAACATTCTCTCGAGAGAGAGTTGTGCTCAAAAGCAAAGCACATATCAAGACATATGTCCACATGGAAACTGCCAGCAGGGAAAGGTGGGGACTGTTCTTGGACTCGATAGGAACTGCTTCAAGTCACCTAATTATGTCTCTGCCTACTCTCGCCATAGAGCTAGGCGCAAAACCAACCAACAATCTTCTTGCTCTACCTCCAACATGGAAAGAGCCAGGAGGCAATTGTAGGGCTTGTTTCTCAGTGTCTCCAATAACGGCATTCAGTGTGCCACCAACTTTTGTGCCTACACCCTCGAGGAGTTCTCCTCAAAATCCATAAACGTCTTGTTATACGTAAAACACGCAAAGGGCCAAAAGTGAATTGTATGGTTGTTCTCAGTGTCTCTGAGAATTGCTCTGATTATCCGTGTGACCTCTTTGCTAAGACTCTCCAGAGAGCCGTCCTCAAAAGCAACACACATCTTGACATATCTCCCTCATTGATCGCAGTGTCTCCAGAAACGGCATTCAAGGAGCCAGGAACTTTTCTCCCTACACTGTCCATTGAGTTGTCCTCAAAACAAATATACATCGTGCTATATCTCCCACATGGAAAATGCCAGGAGGGAAAAGTGGGGATTATGTTTAGACTTTCTCAGAACTGCTTCAAATCAACTAGATATCTTTGTGCTGTAAATCTCCCAACAGCCAAAGGCAAAAGCAGCAAACATCTCGCTGTATGTCCCGCATCCAAAGTGCCAAGAGAGAGCTTGCTCTCCCTGTCTTTGAGTACTGTTTTCACTGTCCCGATTACCTCTTTGCTAACATTCTCTTCAGAGCTGCAGTGAAACCAGGAACCACGTGGAGAAGGCACCCACACTGAAAATGACTGGAAGGAACGTTGGGGCTTCTTCTCAGTGTCTCTGACATAGGGTTTCACTGTGCCGGGAAAGTCTCTGCTAACAGCCTGCAGAGCGCTGTGCCCAATATACAGAAACGTCTTGCGGTATCTCCTACAGGGAAAGTGCCAGGAGGAATTGTGGAGCTTGGTCTCAGTGTCTCTGAGAATTGCTCTGATTATCCGTGTGACCTCTTTGCTAAGACTCTCCAGAGAGCCGTCCTCAAAAGCAACACACATCTTGACATATCTCCCTCATTGATCGCAGTGTCTCCAGGAACGGCATTCAAGGAGCCAGGAACTTTTCTGCCCACACTGTCCGGGGACAGTTCCTTAAAACCAATATACATCGTGCTATATCTCCCACATGGAAAATGCCAGGAGGGAAAAGTGGGGATTATGTTTAGACTTTCTCAGAACTGCTTCAAATCAACTAGATATCTTTGTGCTGTAAATCTCCCAACAGCCAAACGCAAAAGCAGCAAACATCTCGCTGTATGTCCCGCATCCAAAGTGCCAAGAGAGAGCTTGCTCTCCCTGTCTTTGAGTACTGTTTTCACTGTCCCGATTACCTCTTTGCTAACATTCTCTTCAGAGCTGCAGTGAAACCAGGAACCACGTGGAGAAGGCACCCACACTGAAAATGACTGGAAGGAACGTTGGGGCTTCTTCTCAGTGTCTCTGACATAGGGTTTCACTGTGCCGGGAAAGTCTCTGCTAACACCCTGCAGAGTGCTGTGCCCAATATACAGAAACGTCTTGCGGTATCTCCTACAGGGAAAGTGCCAAGAGCGAATTGTCGATCTTGTTCTCAGTGTCTCTGAGAATTGCTCTGATTATCCGTGTGACCTCTTTGCTAAGACTCTGCAGAGAGCCGTCCTCAAAACCAACACACGTGTTGACATATCTCCCACATTGATCGCAGGGTCTCCAGAAACGGCATTCAAGGAGCCAGGAACTTTTCTCCCTACATTGTCCATTGAGTTGTCCTCAAAACCAGTATACATCCTGCTATATCTCCTACATGGGAAGTGCCAGGTGGGAAATGTAGATCTTGTTCTCCCTGTCTTTGAGTACTGCTTTCTACTCTCCCCGTTACCTCTTTGCTAACATTCTCTCGAGAGAGAGTTGTGCTCAAAAGCAAAGCACATATCAAGACATATGTCCACATGGAAACTGCCAGCAGGGAAAGGTGGGGACTGTTCTTGGACTCGATAGGAACTGCTTCAAGTCACCTAATTATGTCTCTGCCTACTCTCGCCATAGAGCTAGGCGCAAAACCAACCAACAATCTTCTTGCTCTACCTCCAACATGGAAAGAGCCAGGAGGCAATTGTAGGGCTTGTTTCTCAGTGTCTCCAATAACGGCATTCAGTGTGCCACCAACTTTTGTGCCTACACCCTCGAGGAGTTCTCCTCAAAATCCATAAACGTCTTGTTATACGTAAAACACGCAAAGGGCCAAAAGTGAATTGTATGGTTGTTCTCAGTGTCTCTGAGAATTGCTCTGATTATCCGTGTGACCTCTTTGCTAAGACTCTCCAGAGAGCCGTCCTCAAAAGCAACACACATCTTGACATATCTCCCTCATTGATCGCAGTGTCTCAAGGAACGGCATTCAAGGAGCCAGGAACTTTTCTGCCCACACTGTCCGGGGACAGTTCCTTAAAACCAATATACATCCTGCTATATCTCCCACATGGAAAATGCCAGGAGGGAAAAGTGGGGATTATGTTTAGACTTTCTCAGAACTGCTTCAAATCAACTAGATATCTTTGTGCTGTAAATCTCCCAACAGCCAAACGCAAAAGCAGCAAACATCTCGCTGTATGTCCCGCATCCAAAGTGCCAAGAGAGAGCTTGCTCTCCCTGTCTTTGAGTACTGTTTTCACTGTCCCGATTACCTCTTTGCTAACATTCTCTTCAGAGCTGCAGTGAAACCAGGAACCACGTGGAGAAGGCACCCACACTGAAAATGACTGGAAGGAACGTTGGGGCTTCTTCTCAGTGTCTCTGACATAGGGTTTCACTGTGCCGGGAAAGTCTCTGCTAACACCCTGCAGAGCGCTGTGCCCAATATACAGAAACGTCTTGCGGTATCTCCTACAGGGAAAGTGTCAGGAGGAATTGTGGAGCTTGGTCTCAGTGTCTCTGAGAATTGCTCTGATTATCCGTGTGACCTCTTTGCTAAGACTCTCCAGAGAGCCGTCCTCAAAAGCAACACACATCTTGACATATCTCCCTCATTGATCGGAGTGTCTCAAGGAACGGCATTCAAGGAGCCAGGAACTTTTCTGCCCACACTGTCCGGGGACAGTTCCTTAAAACCAATATACATCCTGCTATATCTCCCACATGGAAAATGCCAGGAGGGAAAAGTGGGGATTATGTTTAGACTTTCTCAGAACTGCTTCAAATCAACTAGATATCTTTGTGCTGTAAATCTCCCAACAGCCAAACACAAAAGCAGCAAACATCTCGCTGTATGTCCCGCATCCAAAGTGCCAAGAGAGAGCTTGCTCTCCCTGTCTTTGAGTACTGTTTTCACTGTCCCGATTACCTCTTTGCTAACATTCTCTTCAGAGCTGCAGTGAAACCAGGAACCACGTGGAGAAGGCACCCACACTGAAAATGACTGGAAGGAACATTGGGGCTTCTTCTCAGTGTCTCTGACATAGGGTTTCACTGTGCCGGGAAAGTCTCTGCTAACACCCTGCAGAGTGCTGTGCCCAATATACAGAAACGTCTTGCGGTATCTCCTACAGGGAAAGTGCCAAGAGCGAATTGTCGATCTTGTTCTCAGTGTCTCTGAGAATTGCTCTGATTATCCGTGTGACCTCTTTGCTAAGACTCTGCAGAGAGCCGTCCTCAAAACCAACACACGTGTTGACATATCTCCCACATTGATCGCAGGGTCTCCAGAAACGGCATTCAATGAGCCAGGAACTTTTCTCCCTACATTGTCCATTGAGTTGTCCTCAAAACCAGTATACATCCTGCTATATCTCCTACATGGGAAGTGCCAGGTGGGAAATGTAGATCTTGTTCTCCCTGTCTTTGAGTACTGCTTTCTACTCTCCCCGTTACCTCTTTGCTAACATTCTCTCGAGAGAGAGTTGTGCTCAAAAGCAAAGCACATATCAAGACATATGTCCACATGGAAACTGCCAGCAGGGAAAGGTGGGGACTGTTCTTGGACTCGATAGGAACTGCTTCAAGTCACCTAATTATGTCTCTGCCTACTCTCGCCATAGAGCTAGGCGCAAAACCAACCAACAATCTTCTTGCTCTACCTCCAACATGGAAAGAGCCAGGAGGCAATTGTAGGGCTTGTTTCTCAGTGTCTCCAATAACGGCATTCAGTGTGCCACCAACTTTTGTGCCTACACCCTCGAGGAGTTCTCCTCAAAATCCATAAACGTCTTGTTATACGTAAAACACGCAAAGGGCCAAAAGTGAATTGTATGGTTGTTCTCAGTGTCTCTGAGAATTGCTCTGATTATCCGTGTGACCTCTTTGCTAAGACTCTCCAGAGAGCCGTCCTCAAAAGCAACACACATCTTGACATATCTCCCTCATTGATCGCAGTGTCTCAAGGAACGGCATTCAAGGAGCCAGGAACTTTTCTGCCCACACTGTCCGGGGACAGTTCCTTAAAACCAATATACATCCTGCTATATCTCCCACATGGAAAATGCCAGGAGGGAAAAGTGGGGATTATGTTTAGACTTTCTCAGAACTGCTTCAAATCAACTAGATATCTTTGTGCTGTAAATCTCCCAACAGCCAAACGCAAAAGCAGCAAACATCTCGCTGTATGTCCCGCATCCAAAGTGCCAAGAGAGAGCTTGCTCTCCCTGTCTTTGAGTACTGTTTTCACTGTCCCGATTACCTCTTTGCTAACATTCTCTTCAGAGCTGCAGTGAAACCAGGAACCACGTGGAGAAGGCACCCACACTGAAAATGACTGGAAGGAACGTTGGGGCTTCTTCTCAGTGTCTCTGACATAGGGTTTCACTGTGCCGGGAAAGTCTCTGCTAACACCCTGCAGAGCGCTGTGCCCAATATACAGAAACGTCTTGCGGTATCTCCTACAGGGAAAGTGTCAGGAGGAATTGTGGAGCTTGGTCTCAGTGTCTCTGAGAATTGCTCTGATTATCCGTGTGACCTCTTTGCTAAGACTCTCCAGAGAGCCGTCCTCAAAAGCAACACACATCTTGACATATCTCCCTCATTGATCGCAGTGTCTCAAGGAACGGCATTCAAGGAGCCAGGAACTTTTCTGCCCACACTGTCCGGGGACAGTTCCTTAAAACCAATATACATCCTGCTATATCTCCCACATGGAAAATGCCAGGAGGGAAAAGTGGGGATTATGTTTAGACTTTCTCAGAACTGCTTCAAATCAACTAGATATCTTTGTGCTGTAAATCTCCCAACAGCCAAACACAAAAGCAGCAAACATCTCGCTGTATGTCCCGCATCCAAAGTGCCAAGAGAGAGCTTGCTCTCCCTGTCTTTGAGTACTGTTTTCACTGTCCCGATTACCTCTTTGCTAACATTCTCTTCAGAGCTGCAGTGAAACCAGGAACCACGTGGAGAAGGCACCCACACTGAAAATGACTGGAAGGAACGTTGGGGCTTCTTCTCAGTGTCTCTGACATAGGGTTTCACTGTGCCGGGAAAGTCTCTGCTAACAGCCTGTAGAGTGCTGTGCCCAATATACAGAAACGTCTTGCGGTATCTCCTACAGGGAAAGTGCCAAGAGCGAATTGTCGATCTTGTTCTCAGTGTCTCTGAGAATTGCTCTGATTATCCGTGTGACCTCTTTGCTAAGACTCTCCAGAGAGCCGTCCTCAAAACCAACACACGTGTTGACATATCTCCCACATTGATCGCAGGGTCTCCAGAAACGGCATTCAAGGAGCCAGGAACTTTTCTCCCTACATTGTCCATTGAGTTGTCCTCAAAACCAGTATACATCCTGCTATATCTCCTACATGGGAAGTGCCAGGTGGGAAATGTAGATCTTGTTCTCCCTGTCTTTGAGTACTGCTTTCTACTCTCCCCGTTACCTCTTTGCTAACATTCTCTCGAGAGAGAGTTGTGCTCAAAAGCAAAGCACATATCAAGACATATGTCCACATGGAAACTGCCAGCAGGGAAAGGTGGGGACTGTTCTTGGACTCGATAGGAACTGCTTCAAGTCACCTAATTATGTCTCTGCCTACTCTCGCCATAGAGCTAGGCGCAAAACCAACCAACAATCTTCTTGCTCTACCTCCAACATGGAAAGAGCCAGGAGGCAATTGTAGGGCTTGTTTCTCAGTGTCTCCAATAACGGCATTCAGTGTGCCACCAACTTTTGTGCCTACACCCTCGAGGAGTTCTCCTCAAAATCCATAAACGTCTTGTTATACGTAAAACACGCAAAGGGCCAAAAGTGAATTGTATGGTTGTTCTCAGTGTCTCTGAGAATTGCTCTGATTATCCGTGTGACCTCTTTGCTAAGACTCTCCAGAGAGACGTCCTCAAAAGCAACACACATCTTGACATATCTCCCTCATTGATCGCAGTGTCTCCAGAAACGGCATTCAAGGAGCCAGGAACTTTTCTCCCTACACTGTCCATTGAGTTGTCCTCAAAACAAATATACATCGTGCTATATCTCCCACATGGAAAATGCCAGGAGGGAAAAGTGGGGATTATGTTTAGACTTTCTCAGAACTGCTTCAAATCAACTAGATATCTTTGTGCTGTAAATCTCCCAACAGCCAAAGGCAAAAGCAGCAAACATCTCGCTGTATGTCCCGCATCCAAAGTGCCAAGAGAGAGCTTGCTCTCCCTGTCTTTGAGTACTGTTTTCACTGTCCCGATTACCTCTTTGCTAACATTCTCTTCAGAGCTGCAGTGAAACCAGGAACCACGTGGAGAAGGCACCCACACTGAAAATGACTGGAAGGAACGTTGGGGCTTCTTCTCAGTGTCTCTGACATAGGGTTTCACTGTGCCGGGAAAGTCTCTGCTAACACCCTGCAGAGCGCTGTGCCCAATATACAGAAACGTCTTGCGGTATCTCCTACAGGGAAAGTGCCAGGAGGAATTGTGGAGCTTGGTCTCAGTGTCTCTGAGAATTGCTCTGATTATCCGTGTGACCTCTTTGCTAAGACTCTCCAGAGAGCCGTCCTCAAAAGCAACACACATCTTGACATATCTCCCTCATTGATCGCAGTGTCTCCAGGAACGGCATTCAAGGAGCCAGGAACTTTTCTGCCCACACTCTCCGGGGACAGTTCCTTAAAACCAATATACATCCTGCTATATCTCCCACATGGAAAATGCCAGGAGGGAAAAGTGGGGATTATGTTTAGACTTTCTCAGAACTGCTTCAAATCAACTAGATATCTTTGTGCTGTAAATCTCCCAACAGCCAAACGCAAAAGCAGCAAACATCTCGCTGTATGTCCCGCATCCAAAGTGCCAAGAGAGAGCTTGCTCTCCCTGTCTTTGAGTACTGTTTTCACTGTCCCGATTACCTCTTTGCTAACATTCTCTTCAGAGCTGCAGTGAAACCAGGAACCACGTGGAGAAGGCACCCACACTGAAAATGACTGGAAGGAACGTTGGGGCTTCTTCTCAGTGTCTCTGACATAGGGTTTCACTGTGCCGGGAAAGTCTCTGCTAACACCCTGCAGAGTGCTGTGCCCAATATACAGAAACGTCTTGCGGTATCTCCTACAGGGAAAGTGCCAAGAGCGAATTGTCGATCTTGTTCTCAGTGTCTCTGAGAATTGCTCTGATTATCCGTGTGACCTCTTTGCTAAGACTCTCCAGAGAGCCGTCCTCAAAACCAACACACGTGTTGACATATCTCCCACATTGATCGCAGGGTCTCCAGAAACGGCATTCAAGGAGCCAGGAACTTTTCTCCCTACATTGTCCATTGAGTTGTCCTCAAAACCAGTATACATCCTGCTATATCTCCTACATGGGAAGTGCCAGGTGGGAAATGTAGATCTTGTTCTCCCTGTCTTTGAGTACTGCTTTCTACTCTCCCCGTTACCTCTTTGCTAACATTCTCTCGAGAGAGAGTTGTGCTCAAAAGCAAAGCACATATCAAGACATATGTCCACATGGAAACTGCCAGCAGGGAAAGGTGGGGACTGTTCTTGGACTCGATAGGAACTGCTTCAAGTCACCTAATTATGTCTCTGCCTACTCTCGCCATAGAGCTAGGCGCAAAACCAACCAACAATCTTCTTGCTCTACCTCCAACATGGAAAGAGCCAGGAGGGAATTGTAGGGCTTGTTTCTCAGTGTCTCCAATAACGGCATTCAGTGTGCCACCAACTTTTGTGCCTACACCCTCGAGGAGTTCTCCTCAAAATCCATAAACGTCTTGTTATACGTAAAACACGCAAAGGGCCAAAAGTGAATTGTATGGTTGTTCTCAGTGTCTCTGAGAATTGCTCTGATTATCCGTGTGACCTCTTTGCTAAGACTCTCCAGAGAGACGTCCTCAAAAGCAACACACATCTTGACATATCTCCCTCATTGATCGCAGTGTCTCCAGAAACGGCATTCAAGGAGCCAGGAACTTTTCTCCCTACACTGTCCATTGAGTTGTCCTCAAAACAAATATACATCGTGCTATATCTCCCACATGGAAAATGCCAGGAGGGAAAAGTGGGGATTATGTTTAGACTTTCTCAGAACTGCTTCAAATCAACTAGATATCTTTGTGCTGTAAATCTCCCAACAGCCAAAGGCAAAAGCAGCAAACATCTCGCTGTATGTCCCGCATCCAAAGTGCCAAGAGAGAGCTTGCTCTCCCTGTCTTTGAGTACTGTTTTCACTGTCCCGATTACCTCTTTGCTAACATTCTCTTCAGAGCTGCAGTGAAACCAGGAACCACGTGGAGAAGGCCCCCACACTGAAAATGACTGGAAGGAACGTTGGGGCTTCTTCTCAGTGTCTCTGACATAGGGTTTCACTGTGCCGGGAAAGTCTCTGCTAACACCCTGCAGAGCGCTGTGCCCAATATACAGAAACGTCTTGCGGTATCTCCTACAGGGAAAGTGCCAAGAGCGAATTGTCGATCTTGTTCTCAGTGTCTCTGAGAATTGCTCTGATTATCCGTGTGACCTCTTTGCTAAGACTCTCCAGAGAGCCGTCCTCAAAACCAACACACGTGTTGACATATCTCCCACATTGATCGCAGGGTCTCCAGAAACGGCATTCAATGAGCCAGGAACTTTTCTCCCTACATTGTCCATTGAGTTGTCCTCAAAACCAGTATACATCCTGCTATATCTCCTACATGGGAAGTGCCAGGTGGGAAATGTAGATCTTGTTCTCCCTGTCTTTGAGTACTGCTTTCTACTCTCCCCGTTACCTCTTTGCTAACATTCTCTCGAGAGAGAGTTGTGCTCAAAAGCAAAGCACATATCAAGACATATGTCCACATGGAAACTGCCAGCAGGGAAAGGTGGGGACTGTTCTTGGACTCGATAGGAACTGCTTCAAGTCACCTAATTATGTCTCTGCCTACTCTCGCCATAGAGCTAGGCGCAAAACCAACCAACAATCTTCTTGCTCTACCTCCAACATGGAAAGAGCCAGGAGGCAATTGTAGGGCTTGTTTCTCAGTGTCTCCAATAACGGCATTCAGTGTGCCACCAACTTTTGTGCCTACACCCTCGAGGAGTTCTCCTCAAAATCCATAAACGTCTTGTTATACGTAAAACACGCAAAGGGCCAAAAGTGAATTGTATGGTTGTTCTCAGTGTCTCTGAGAATTGCTCTGATTATCCGTGTGACCTCTTTGCTAAGACTCTCCAGAGAGCCGTCCTCAAAAGCAACACACATCTTGACATATCTCCCTCATTGATCGCAGTGTCTCCAGAAACGGCATTCAAGGAGCCAGGAACTTTTCTCCCTACACTGTCCATTGAGTTGTCCTCAAAACAAATATACATCGTGCTATATCTCCCACATGGAAAATGCCAGGAGGGAAAAGTGGGGATTATGTTTAGACTTTCTCAGAACTGCTTCAAATCAACTAGATATCTTTGTGCTGTAAATCTCCCAACAGCCAAAGGCAAAAGCAGCAAACATCTCGCTGTATGTCCCGCATCCGAAGTGCCAAGAGAGAGCTTGCTCTCCCTGTCTTTGAGTACTGTTTTCACTGTCCCGATTACCTCTTTGCTAACATTCTCTTCAGAGCTGCAGTGAAACCAGGAACCACGTGGAGAAGGCACCCACACTGAAAATGACTGGAAGGAACGTTGGGGCTTCTTCTCAGTGTCTCTGACATAGGGTTTCACTGTGCCGGGAAAGTCTCTGCTAACAGCCTGCAGAGCGCTGTGCCCAATATACAGAAACGTCTTGCGGTATCTCCTACAGGGAAAGTGCCAGGAGGAATTGTGGAGCTTGGTCTCAGTGTCTCTGAGAATTGCTCTGATTATCCGTGTGACCTCTTTGCTAAGACTCTCCAGAGAGCCGTCCTCAAAAGCAACACACATCTTGACATATCTCCCTCATTGATCGCAGTGTCTCCAGGAACGGCATTCAAGGAGCCAGAAACTTTTCTGCCCACACTGTCCGGGGACAGTTCCTTAAAACCAATATACATCCTGCTATATCTCCCACATGGAAAATGCCAGGAGGGAAAAGTGGGGATTATGTTTAGACTTTCTCAGAACTGCTTCAAATCAACTAGATATCTTTGTGCTGTAAATCTCCCAACAGCCAAACGCAAAAGCAGCAAACAT
>NW_027436323.1:0-20157 GCF_964199755.1 Larus michahellis | reverse complement strand
CCCGGGGGTGCCGCGGGGCTCGTAGGGGGGCAGGGGGGGCGCCGTGGGGGGGCAGGGGGGCAGGCCGGGGGCGGCGGCCGCCGCCGCCGCCGCCCCCCCCTTGCCGTGGGGCAGGCCGTGGGGCAGGCCGTGGGGCAGGCGGGCGAGCGCGCGGCGGATGCCCCCCGGGTCGCTGGGCTCCACGCGGTCCAGGCGGAACACGGCCGAGGGGGGGGGCGGCAGCGACAGCCCCGGCGCGGGGGGGGGCGGCTCCTCCGTGCTACGGCTGCGGGGGGGGGGGGACGACACACGGTGGGGGGGGGGGGGGGTCAGACCCACAGCGGACCCCCCCCCGGACCCACAGATCCCCTAAAGACCCCCATTTCCCCCCCCCCCGGACCCCCCAAACCCCCATTTACGCCCCCCCCCCCCCAAGGACCCCCGTTTGCCCCCCCCCAGCCCCATTTATCCCCCCCCCAGGACTCCCCAAACCCCCCTTCCCCCCCCAGACCCATTTCACCCCCCCAGGACCCCCCCCACACCATTTCCTTTCCCCAAGCCCCCCCCAAACCCCCATTTCCCCCCCCCCGGCCTCATTTTTCCCCCTTTAACCCCCCCAAAAACCCCCATTCCCCCCCCCCAGCCCCATTTTTTCCCCTTTAACCCCCCATTTCCCCCCCAAACCCCCCATTCCCCCCCCCAGCCATTTCACCCCCCCAGGCACCCCCCCCCCCCATTTCCCTCCCCCAAGACCCCCCAAACCCCCATTTCTCCCCCCAGGACCCCCATTCCCCCCCCCCCGCCCTCATTTTTCCCCCTTTAAACCCCTTCATTTCCCCCATTCCCCCCCCCCAGACCCATTTCACCCCCCCAGGACCCCCCCCACCCCATTTCCCTCCCCCAAGCCCCCCCCAAACCCCTATTCCCCCCCCCAACCCCATTTTTCCCCCTCTAAACCCCCCCAAACCCCCATTTCCCCCTTTCAACCCCCCCATTTCCCCCCCCAAAACCCCCCTTCCCCCCCCCAGACCCATTTCGCCCCCCCAGGACCCCCCCCCCCCCCACTTCTTTCCCCCAAGCCCCCCCCCAAACCCCCATTTCCCCCCCCCCGGCCTCATTTTTCCCCCTTTAAACCCCCCCATTTCCCCCCCAAAACCCCCATTCCCCCCCCAGACCCATTTCACCCCCCCAGGATCCCCCCCCACCCCCCATTTCCCCCCCCCAACCCCATTTTTCCCCCTTTAAAACCCCCCAGACCCCCCGTTTTCCCCATTTATCCCCCCAAAGCCCCCATTTCGCCCCCCCAGGACCCCCCCCCACCCCATTTCCCTCCCCCAAGCCCCCCCCAAACCCCCATTCCCCCCCCCGCCCCATTTTTCCCCCTTTAAACCCCCCCAAAACCCCCATTTCTCCATTTATCCCCCCCAAAACCCCCATTTCCCCCCCCCCAGACCCATTTCCTCCCCACAAGACCCCCCCAAACCCCCATTTATCCCCCCAGGACCCCCATTCCCCCCCCCCCGCCCTCATTTTTCCCCCTTTAAACCCCTTCATTTCCCCATTCCCCCCCCCAGACCCATTTCACCCCCCCAGGACCCCCCCCACCCCATTTCCTTCCCCCAAGTCCCCCCCCCAAACCCCCATTTCCCCCCCCCCGGCCTCATTTTTCCCCCTTTAACCCCCCCATTTCCCCCCCAAAACCCCCATTCCCCCCCCAGACCCATTTCACCCCCCCAGGATCCCCCCCCACCCCCCATTTCCCCCCCCCCGGCCTCATTTTTCCCCTTTAAACCCCCCAGACCCCCCATTTCCCCTTTCAACCCCCCCATTTCCCCCCCCAAAACCCCCCTTCCCCCCCCAGACCCATTTCGCCCCCCCAGGACCCCCCCCCACCCCATTTCCCTCCCCCAAGCCCCCCCAAACCCCCATTTCCCCACCCCCGGCCCCATTTTTCCCCCTTTAAACCCCCCCAGACCCCCCCCTTCCCCCCCCCCCCCCCCTCGCCAAGGCCGTACCTGCGGTTCTTGGGGGGGGGCCACCCCCTCTTCTCTCCCCCGCGGCTGCTGCCCCCCCTCTGCCCCCCGGCCCCGCGCCCCCCGTTGCCGGGGGGGGGCTGTTGCTGCTGCTGCTGCTGCTGCTGCTGGGGGGGGGTTTCTCCGTTGCCGGGGGGGGGCGGCTGATGCTGATGGTGGTGGGGAGGGGGGGGTCCCCCGCTGCGCCTCCCCCCCCCCCTCTCAGCCCCGGGCCTTTGGCTGGAAAAGCTCCTTTTGGCCATTCCCAGCTCGGCGGGGGGAGGGGGGGGCGGAGGGGGCTGTTGTTGTTGTTGGGGGGGGGCGGCCGTAGCCGGGGGGGGTCCCCCGGGGGCCGGTTCTTTTTCGGGCCCCCCCCGGCGCCCCCCCACGTCGCTGCTCTCCGAGGCCGTCTCCCACTCCTCGTTGGCCTGGTCCGAGTTATGGTCGGGGGAACGGGGGCCCGGGGGGGGCACGGGGGGGGCGGCGGCAGAGACCCCCCCGGAGCCCCCTCGACGGTGAGGTGTCAAGGGGGGGCCCCCCCCGGTTTCGTCGTGGGGGGGTGTCGGGTGAGGGGGGGGGCCCCCCCCCCCCCAGCCTTGGCCTGTTCCTGCTTGAGGCGGCGGAACCGGGGGGGTTTGTCCTGCTGCTGCCCCCGCCCGTGGCGCCGCCGTCGGCCCCCCCCCCCTCCCCCCCCGAAGCTTTGGGGGGGGGGTCCTGGGTCTCCCCCCCACCCCCCCCCGCCAACGCTTTGTCCCCCCCGGGGGTTTCCCCCTTTTTGCCGGGGGGGCTCCAACCCCCCGGGTGATGGTGGTGATGGTGGGGGGGGTGGTGGTGATGGGGGGGGGGCGGCGGGGGGGGGGGGTGGTGGTGGTGGTGGGGAGGGGGAGGGTGGGAAGGGGGGCGCCCCCCCCCTCGCCCCCGCCGCGACGGGACCCCCCGGGGGGTGAAGACCCTCCCGCGGGGGGGGTTTTGCTGCTGTTGCTGTTGTTGGGGGGGGGGGGGGAGGGGAGGGGGGGGGGAAGCGGGGGGGCAGCCCCGGGGGGGGTTGCGCGGAAAGGGGGGGGCGTGGGGGGGCGGGGGGGGGCGTCTCCTTGTCGCTGTCGAGGGTCTCGGAGCCCGTCTCCGACCCCCGTTGCCGCCGCCGGGGGGGGGGCACCTCCTCGTATTCCGAACCCTCGCTCCGCGTCTCGCTGCCCCCCCGTTTCGCCCCGGGGGGGGGCAGGACCCCCCCGGCTTGGGGGACCCCCCCCGGGACGTTTTTCCCTTCCTCCGGGTGGTAAAATTTGGGGGTTGTCGCGGAGGGGGGGGGGACGACGCAATTCGTCGTCCCCCCCGTCCCCTCCCCCGCCACCGTCGTCGCCGTCCCCCCCCCTCGGTAACTGCGGAACTCGCGGGGGCGCCCCCCGCCGCCCCCCCCCCGGCTGCCCCCCCCTCCCCCCCCGCGGCCCCTCCCCCCGTAAGCCCCCGAAAGCCTCGTCCCCGGGCGAAATATTCCCCCCGCCCCCCCCGGGCTCGGGACCCCCCCCCCCCCACCCCGCCCCCCGAAAGCCGCCCCCCCCCCTCGTTCGTAGGGGCCCCCCCCCCTCCCGGCGCCGGCGGTTGGGGGACGCTCCCCCCCCCCCGGCTTCTTTTTGCTGGGGGGGGCGGCGGCGGCGCCGTTGCTGAGGGGGGGTTTGGGGGTTTTGGGGGGTTTGGGGGTTTCCTTGGGGGGGGTCCTCGGGACCCTCCTCTTTCGCGGGGGGGGGCGGTTTTTTGATGGGCCCGGCCCGACGCGGGGGGGGTTTGTCGGGGGGTTCTTCGGGGGGGGGGCGACGGGAACCGGCCCCCCCCCTCCCCCTCCCCCGCCGGGACGGGGACCCCAACGGGTCTCGGTGCGACCCCCCCCCCCCGCCGCCCCGGGGGGGTTTGTGGGGGTCGTGGGAGGGGCGGGGGGGGCGGCGGGACCCCCCCCACCCCCCTCCTCCTTGGAGGGGCCCCCCCCACCCCCGGCCTCCTCCTTCTGGGGGGGGTCGGGCGGCTTTTTGGGGGTCTCCTTGAAGGGGGGGGCGTCGGGGGGGTCGCCCTGGGGGGGAGGCGGGGGGGGGGCGGCGGTGGCGGCGGGGGGCAGGGGGGGCCAGGGCCGGGGGGGGGGCTCCTCGGCGGCGGGGGGCGGGGGGAAGCGGGGCAGGGGGGTGGGGGGGCCCCCCCCGTTCTCGGCGAAGGGGGGGTAGGAGCCGCCGTACGGGGGGGGGGCACCGGGGTCCCGCAGGCGCACGGGGGGCGTCTCGCTCCTGGGGTGGGGGGGAGATAATGGGGGGGGGAAGGGAAAAGGGAGGGGGGGTGTCAATGGGGGGAGCGACGCAAGCCACCCCGAAATTGCCCAAAACGCCCCCAAACCAGCCCAAAATACCCCCAAAAGCCCCGAGATCAGCCCCGAAGTCCCCAAATCAGCCCCAAATGCCCCAAAACCAGCCCCAAATACCCCCAAATCGGCCCCAAATACCCCCAAACTCCCCCAAACCCAGACACAAATACCCCAAAACCAGCCTGAAATACCCCAAAACTCCCCCACAACAGCCAGAAACGCCCCCAAAACAGCCAGTAAACGCCCCCAAATCAGCCCCAAACTCCCCAAATCAGCCCCAAATGCCCCAGTAATAGTCCAAAACGCCCCAAAATCAGCCCGAAACTCCCTGAATCAGCCCAAAACTCTCCGAGTCAGCCCCAAACGCCCCAAAATAGCACAAAACACCCCCAAATCAGCCCAAGACGCCTCAAAATCAGCCCAAAACTCCTCAAATACCCCCAAAATAGTGCAAAACACCCCAAGATCAGCCCCAAACCATCCCAAGACGCTCCAAAATCGCCCGAATCAGCCTGAAACACCCCAAGACTCCCCAAAATCACCTGAAATGCCCCCAAACCAGCACGAAATAGCCCACAAATAGCGCAAAACGCCCTAAAACCAGCCCCAAACTCTCCAAATCAGCCTCAAATGCCTCAAAAATCGCACAGAACACCCCAAATCAGCCCCAAACGCCCCCCCAAATAGCGCAAAACTCCCCAGGATCAGCCCAAAATGCCTCAAAATCAGCCCAAAACACCCCAAAACAGCCCAAATCAGCCTGAACCACTCTAAAACTCCCCAAAATCACCTAAGATGCCCCAAAATCAGCACAAAACAGCCCAGAAATAGCGCAAAACGCCCCAAGATCAACCCAAAACTCCCCAAATCAGCCCCAAACACCCCAGAACTCCTTAAAATCAGCCCAAAACCAGCCAAAAAACACCCAAAAATGCCCCAAAATCAGCCTGAAACACCCCAAAACTCCCGAAAATCAGCCCAAAACGCCCCAACACCCACCTGAAATCCCCCAAAACTCCCCTCGAACACCCCAAAATCCCCCAAAACTCCCCAAAAACAACCAGAAAAGGACCCCAACCCAGACCAAAATCAGCCTGAAACACCCCAAAACTCCCCAAAATAAACCCAAACCAGCCACAAGCACCCCAAAACCAGCCAAAAACACCAAAAAATGCCACAAAACCAGCCTGAAACAGCCCCAAATGCCTCAAAATCAGCCCAAAATGCCTCAAAATCAGCCCAAAACTCCCCAAATCAGCCTCAAATGCCCCAAAAATCGCGCAAAATTCCCCAAATCAGCCCCAAATGCCCCCAAAATAATGCTGAACACGCCAAGATCAGCCCCAAATCGGCCCAAAACGCCCCAAAACCAGACCAAAATTCCCCCCAAAACCTGCCTGAAATCCCCCAAAACTTCCAAAAATGCCCCAAAACCAGCCAAAAACACCCAAAAATGCCCCAAAATCGGCCTGAAACACCCCAAAACTCCCGAAAATCAGCCCCAAATGCCCCCCAAAACCCACCCGAAATCCCCCAAAATGCCCCAAAATCAGCATGAAACACCCCGAAACTCCTGAAAATCACCCCAAAACTCCCCCTAAATTGCCCCAAAATCAGCCTGAAACGCCCCAAAACTCCCCCCGAACCAAAAGCGCCCAAAAACCAGCCCCAAACACCCCCCAAATTGCCCCAAACCAGCCTGAAATCCCCCCAAATGAGCCCCAAACACCCCACAAACAGCCAAAAACACCCCAAAACGCCCCAAAATCGGCCTGAATCTCTCACGAACTCCCCAAAACCAGCCCAACACCCACCTGGAATCCCCCAAACTGGCCCAAAATGCCCCAAATCTGCCCAAAACTCCTCGAATTTGCCCCAAACTCGCCTGAAAAGTCCCAAATCCCCCCCAAAACGCCCCAAACTCGCCCCAAACCCTCCGAAATGCCCCAAACCCGCCCAAAACGCCCTGAAACCCCCCCCGAAACACCCCAAACCCCCTGAAACCCCCCCCGAAACACCCCAAACCCCCTGAAACGCCCCAAACAAGCCCAAAACTCAAATTTGCTCCAAACCCACCCAAAACGCCCCAAACCTGCCCAAACCCCCCGAAATGCCCCAAACTCACCCCAAATCCCCAAAATGCCCCAAACCCGCCCAAAACCCCCCAAAAAACCCCAAACCACCCTGAAACACCCCAAACCAGCCCAAAACTCCTCAAATTTGCTCCAAACCCACCCAAAATGTCCCAAACCAGCCCAAACTCCCCCCAAACGCCCCAAACTCCCCCGAAACGCCCCAAAACGCCCCAAACTCACACCAAACTCGCCCCAAACGCCCCCAAATGCCCCGAAGTCACGCAAAACCCCCCAAAATGCCCCAAACTCCCCCCAAACGCCCCAAGATGCCCCAAACTCCCCTCAAATGCCCCCCAAACCCCCCCAAAATGCCCCAAACTCACCCAAAACTCCCCCCAAACGCCCCAAAATGCCCCAAACTCACCCCAAACCCCCCGAAACACCCCAAAAAACCCCAAACCCCCTGAAACACCCCAAACCAGCCCAAAACTCCTCAAATTTGCTCCAAACCCACCCAAAATGCCCCAAACCCACTGAAACGCCCCCAAAACGCCCCAAACTCCCCCCAAAACGCCCCAAACTCCCCCCAAAACGCCCCAAAATGCCCCAAACTCCCCCCGAACACCCCAAGATGCCCCAAACTCCCCTCAAACGCCCCCCAAACGCCCCAAACTCCCCCCGAACTCGCCCCAAACCCCCCCAAAATGCCCCAAACTCACCCAAAACTCCCCAAAAAGCCCCAAACTCCCCCCAAACGCCCCAAACTCCCCCCAAACCCCCCCGAACGCCCCAAACTCCCCCCAAACTCACCCCAAACTCCCCCCGAATGCCCCGAACTCCCCCCCAAACCCCCCCAAAATGCCCCAAACTCACCCAAAACTCCCCAAAACGCCCCAAACGCCACGAACTGCCCCCGAACGCCCCGAACTCCCCCCAACCCCCCCCAACCCCCCCCAAACTCACTCCCAACCCCCCAAAATGCCCCAAACTCCCCCCAAACGCCCCAAAAATGCTCCAAACCCCCCCAAACTCACCCCAAATCCCCCCAAAATGCCCCAAAACGCCCCAAACTCCCCCCGAACGCCCCGAACTCCCCCTGAACACCCCAAGACACCCCAAACTCCCCCCAAACCCCCCCAAAATGCCCCAAACTCACCCAAAACTCCCCAAAAAGCCCCAAACTCCCCCCAAACGCCCCAAACTCACCCCAACCCCCCCAAACTCAACCCAAACCCCCCCAAAATGCCCCAAATTCACCAAAAACTCCCCAAAAAGCCCCAAACTCCCCCCAAACGCCCCAAACTCCCCCCAAACCCCCCCAAAACACCCCCCAAACCCCCCCAAACTCACCCCAAACCCCCCCAAAATGCCCCAAAACGCCCCGAACTCCTCCCAAACGCCCCAAACTCACTCCAAACCCCCCCAAAATGCCCCAAACTCACCCAAAACTCCCAAAACGCCCCAAACTCCCCCCAAACTCCCCCAAAATGCCCCAAAACGCCCCAAACTCCCCCCGAACGCCCCCCCCTGACCTGAGCCCCTTCTCCTCCGGGGCGGGGCCGCGGGGCGGGGCCGGGGCGAAGGCGTCGGCCCAGGGCGGGGCGGGGTCGCGGGGGGGGGAGGGGCGCTCCCGCAGCAGTGGGGGAGGGGCGCGCTCCAGCTCCGAGCCCGAGCCCCCGCTGTCCGAGCGCTCCCGGCGCAGCAGCCCTGGGGGGCACGGGGGTCAGCCGTGGGGCGCCCCATAGCGGGACACGGGGCGGGGGGCAGCCGTGGGGCGCCCCACAGCGGGACACGGGGCGGGGGGGCAGCCGTGGGGCGCCCCATAGCGGGATATGGGGATGGGGGTCAGCCGTGGGGCGCCCCATAGCGGGACATGGGGCGGGGGGGCAGCCGTGGGGCACCCCATAGCGGGATATGGGGATGGGGGTCAGCCGTGGGGCGCCCCATAGCGGGACATGGGGCGGGGGGGCAGCCGTGGGGCACCCCATAGCGGGATATGGGGATGGGGGTCAGCCGTGGGGCGCCCCATAGCGGGACATGGGGATGGGGGTCAGCCGTGGGGCGCCCCATAGCAGGACACGGGGTGGGGGGGCAGCCGTGGGGCGCCCCATAGCGGGATATGGGATTGGGGGTCAGCCGTGGGGCGCCCCATAGCGGGACGTGGGGCGGGGGGGCAGCCGTGGGGCGCCCCATAGCGGGATATGGGGATGGGGGTCAGCCGTGGGGCGCCCCATAGCAGGATATGGGGTGGGGGGACAGCCGTGGGGCGCCCCATAGTGGGATATGGGGCGGAGGGGCAGCTGTGGGGCACCCCATAGCGGGACATGGGGTGGGGGGACAGCCGTGGGGCGCCCCATAGCAGGATATGGGGATGGGGGGCAGCCGTGGGGCGCCCCATAGTGGGATATGGGGACAGGGGTCAGGTGTGGGGTGCCCCACGGCAGGGTATGGGGCAGGGGGTCAGCCATGGTGTGCCCCATAGCGGGATATGGGGCGGGGGGACAGCCGTGGGGCGCCCCACAGCAGGGTAGAGGGCAGGGGGGCAGCTGTGGGGCGCCCCATAGCAGGATAAGGGGACAGGCATCGGGGACAGGCGTCAGGTGTGGGGTGCCCCACGGCAGGGTACGGGGCACAGGGTCAGGTGTGAGGTGCCCCATAGCGGGATATGGCGACAGGTGTCAGGTGTGGGGTGCCCCATAGCAGGATACGGGGACCTAAGGATGCCTTGCTATGGGGCAGAAACCCCCCAAAACCCGTGTTATGGGGTCAAATCCCCCCCCCCCCATCCACGCTATGGGGCAGAGCCCCCCCGAGCCCTACTGTGGGGCAGAGTCTCCCCCCCCGAGCCCTGCTATGGGGCAGAAACCCCCCAAAAACCCATGTTATGGGGTCAAATCCCCCCCCCCCAAGCCCTGCTATGGGGCAGAAACCCCCCCAGAACCCGTGTTATGGGGCCAACCCCCCCCCCCTCAATCCACACTATGGGGCAGAGTCTCCCCCCCCGAGCCCTGCTATGGGGCAGAAACCCCCCCAAAACTTGTGTTATGGGGCCAAACTCCCCCCCCAATCCACACTATGGGGCAGAAACCCCCCCAGAACCCATGTTATGGGGTCAAATCCGCCCCCCCCCATCGGCGCTATGGGGCAGAGCCCCCCCTTACCGGAGGGGTGGACGCCGGGGGGGTAGAAGTCGACGGGGGGGGGCCGCCCCTGCATCATGCGGGGGTCCATGTAGGGGGGGATCATCATCCAGCGGGGGTCGAAGTTCATCTGGGGCAGGGGCGGGGGGCGCCCCATGGAGCCGGGGAAAAGGGCCTTGGGGGGGCCGGGGGGGGGCGGTTGTGGGGCAGCGGCGGCAGCGGTGGGGGGGGGCGGTTGTGGGGCAGCCGGGGGGGGCGCGGGGGGGGGCGGCGGGGGGGGCCCGTGCTGCTGCTGCTGCCATTGCTGCTGCTGCTTGAGCAGCTGCTCCTGGGGGGGGGGGAGAAAAGAGAGCGGTTGGGGGGCGCCCCACACTTGGGGGGTGCCCCACACTTGGGGGGGGCGCGGACCCAGGGCCCGCCAGACCGCGCCCCATGCTTGGGGCGGGGGGGTGTCGCCCTCCCAGCCCCACATCTCACCCCCCCTCCAGCCCCACATTTGCCCTCCAGCACCCTGTCCCTCAGACCCCCCCTTCCCAGCCCCACATCTGCCCCACAACCCCCCCAGCCCCACATTTCCCACGCCCGGCCCCATTCCCAGCCCAACATTTCCCCCCCCAGCCCCACATTTCCCCCCCAGCCCCATTCCCAGCCCCACATTTCCCCCCCCAGCCCCACATTTCCCGTCCCCAGCCCCACATTTCCCCCCCAGCCCCATTCCCAGCCCCACATTCCGCCCCCCCAGCCCCACATTTCCCCCCCAGCCCCAATCCCGGCCCCACATTTCCCCCCCACACCCCCCCTCAGCCCCACATTTCCCCCCCAGCCCCGTTCCCAGCCCCACATTTCCCCCCCACACCCCCCCCCAGCCCCACATTTCCCCCCCCAGCCCCATTCCCAGCCCCACATTCCCCCCCCACACCCCCCCCAGCCCCACATTTCCCCCCCGGCCCCGTTCCCAGCCCCACATTTCCCCCCCCAGCCCCACATTTCCCGTCCCCAGCCCCACATTTCCCCCCCAGCCCCATTCCCAGCCCCACATTCCGCCCCCCCAGCCCCACATTTCCCCCCCAGCCCCATTCCCAGCCCCACATTTCCCCCCCACAACCCCCCTCAGCCCCACATTTCCCCCCCAGCCCCGTTCCCAGCCCCACATTCCCCCCACACCCCCCCCAGCCCCACATTTCCCCCCCAGCCCCGTTCCCAGCCCCACATTTCCCCCCCCAGCCCCACATTTCCCCCCCAGCCCCATTCCCAGCCCCACATTTCCCCCCCCAGCCCCACATTTCCCGTCCCCAGCCCCACATTTCCCCCCCAGCCCCATTCCCAGTCCCACATTTCCCATCCCCAGCCCCACATTTCCCCCCCCCAGCCCCATTCCCAGCCCCACATTTCCCCCCCCAGCCCCACATTTCCCGTCCCCAGCCCCACATTTCCCCCCCCAGCCCCACATTTCCCCCCCAGCCCCGTTCCCAGCCCCACATTTCCCCTCCCCAGCCCCACATTTCCCCCCCAGCCCCATTCCCAGCCCCACATTTCCCCCCCCAGCCCCACATTTCCCGTCCCCAGCCCCACATTTCCCCCCCCAGCCCCACATTTCCCCCCCAGCCCCGTTCCCAGCCCCACATTTCCCCCCCCCACCTGCTGCTGGCGCTGGAAGCGGGGGGGCAGCGACTTCTGGTACTTGGGGTACGGGGGGGGCTGGGCCGGGGGGGGCTGGCGCGGGGGGGGCGCCCCCCCCTCCCCCCCCTTGGGGTCGCCCTTGGCGGGGGGAGGGGCGGCGGCGGCCAGGGGGGCGGGGGGGGGCGGGGGCGGCTCCTCGGGGGGCTCCGGGGGGGCCTCGGGGGGGGCGGGGGGGGGCGGCGCCGGCTCCGCTGTGGGGAGAAGAGAAAGGGGGGGGGAGGATCAGGGGAGGCTGCCCCATTGATGTGGGGCAGGCCGTGGGGCAGGCCGTGGGGCAGCCCCCCCCCCCCATGGTTCTATGGGGAGAGGTTGTGGGGCAGCTCTATGGGGTGGAAAAGGGGGTTCCCGGACCCGCTGTGGGGCAGCCCCACAAGTGCGTGCGGCCCCCCCAACCGTGGGGCAGCCCCCCAGGGCCTTGTGTGGCCGCAGCCGTGGGGCAGCCCCGTAAGTCCTACAGCCCCCCCCCCCCTCCCCCAGCCGTGGGGCAGCCCCCCAGGTCCGTCCAGCCCCCCCCGCCTGCCATGGGGCAGCCCCACAGCCATGGAGAGCCCCCCCAGCCCCCCATCTATGGGGCAACCCCCCCCAGGCTCCCATCCGTGGGGCAGGCCCCCCATCCATGGACCCCCCCCAGCCCCCCCATCTATGGGGCAGCCCCCCCCTCCATAGACACTCCCCGGCCCCCCATCTATGGGGCAGCCCCCCATCCATGGACACCCCCCCCAGGTGCCCCCATCCGTGGGGCAGTCCCCCCATCTATGGACCCCTCCCAGCCCCCCATCTATGGGGCAGCCCCCCATCCGTGGGGCAGCCCCCCATCCATGGACCCCCCCAGCCCCCCCATCTATGGGGCAGCCCCCCCTCCATGGACGCCCCCCAGCCCCCCATGTATGGGGCAGCCCCCCAGCCCCCCATCTGTGGGGCAGTCCCCCCATCCATGGACCCCCCCAGCCCCCCATCTATGGGGCAGCCCCCCCTCCATGGACCCCCCCCAGCCCCCCATCTATGGGGCAGCCCCCCAGCCCCCCATCCGTGGGGCAGCCCCCCATCTATGGACCCCCCCCAGCCCCCCACCTATGGGGCAGCCCCCCCATCCATGGACCCCCCCCAGCCCCCCATCTATGGGGCAGCCCCCCCTCCATGGACGCCCCCCAGCCCCCCATCTGTGGGGCAGCCCCCCCTCCATGGACGACCCCCATCTATGGGGCAGCCCCCCCATCTATGGACCCCCCCAGCCCCCCATCTATGGGGCAGCCCCCCCTCCATGGACGACCCCCATCTATGGGGCAGCCCCCCCATCTATGGACTACCCCCCAGCCCCCCATCCGTGGGGCAGCCCCCCACCTGCGCCGCTCTGGGCTCCCGCAGCCCCGTCCTCCCCCTTCTCCTTCTCCCGCGGCGCCTCCGGCTCCTGCGCCCGGGGGGGGCTGTGTGGGGCGCTGGGGGGCTGCCCCACGGCGGGGGGGGCCGCGGCCTGGCCGTCGTCGCCGCCGTCGGTGGTGGGGGGGGGCGGCGTCGGCGTCATCGTCACCATCGTCACCGTCGCCGTGGGCTGGGGGGGGGCGGTGGTGGCGGCGGCCGGGGGGGCGGCCTCGCCGTGGGGCTCGTGCCGTGGGGCGCCCCCCGCCGCCGCCGCCGCCCCCCGTCTCTCGGGGGCCCCGAACCGCTCGTCCAAGCGCTTGAGCTTCTCGGCGCAGGCGGCTCGACGCTGCTCCGCCATCAGCCGCTCCTCGGCCTCGCGCCGCCGCCGCGCCCGCGCCACCGCCGCCGAGAGCTGCGCCGAGGACTGCCGCCGCCGCGCCCGCCAGGCCTCGTCCTCGTCCTGGGGGGCAGACCCACAGCTGACCCACAACTGACCCATAAGTCACCCATAAAGGACCCATATGTGACCCAAAATGACCCAAAAGTGACCCAAAAGCGACCCATAACCCACCCACGGGGCACCTATGCCCCAACCACGGCCGCCCCACGGCTCCCCCACGTCTGCCACCACTGCACACACCAGGCCTCGGCCTCGTCCTGGGGGGCAGACCCACAGCTGACCCACAACTGACCAAGTGACCCATAAGGGACCCATAAGGGACCCAGGAGTGACCCATAACCCACCCATGGGGGACCTATGGCCAAGCCACGGCCGCCCCACGGCTCCCCCACATCTGCCACCGCTGCACACACCAGGCCTCGGCCTCGTCCTGGGGGGCAGACCCACATCTGACCCACAAGTGACCCACAACCCACCCACAGGGAACACATAACCAAGCCATGGTCACCCCGCGGCTCCCCCACATCTGCCACCGCTGCACACACCAGGCCTTGGCCTTGTCTTGGGGGGCAGACCCACAAGTGACCCATAACCGACCCATAAGTGACCCATAACCGACCCATAACTGACCCATAACCCACCCATGGGGCACCTATGGCCAAGCCACGGCCACCCCACGGCTCCCCCACATCTGCCGCCGCTGCACACACCAGGCCTCGGCCTCGTCCTGGGGGGCAGACCCACGGCTGACCCACAACTGACCCGTAAGTCACCCATAAATGACCCACAACTGAGCCACAACAGAGCCATGGGGCACCTATGCCCAAGCCACAGTCACCCCACAGCTGCCCCACATCTGCCACCGCCACGCGCCCCACACCTCGTCCTCATCCTGGGGGGCAGACCCACGGCTAACCCATAAGTGACCCATAACCCACCCATAGAGCATCTACGACCCACCCACAGGCACTCGTGACCGAGCCACAGCTGCCCCACGGCTGCCCCACATCTTCCGCCGCTGCGCACAACAGGCCTCGGCCTCGTCCTGGGGGGCAGCCCCACAGCTGCCCCACAGCCCCCTCTGACCCCAATGACAGTGTCCCCCAGCCCCACGGCTGCCCCACGGCCCCACTCACCCCCCACTGACAGTGCCCCCCAGCCCCACACCTGCCCCACAGTCCCCTTTGCCCCCCACTGACGGCGCCCCCCAGCCCCACGGCCACCCTCACCCCCCACTGACGGTGCCCCCCAGCCCCACACCACCCCACAGTCCCCTTTGCCCCCCACTGACGGTGTCCCCCAGCCCCACGGCCACCCTCTGCCCCCCACTGACGGCGTCCCCCAGCCCCACACCGCCCCACAGCCCCCTTTGCCCCCCACTGACGGCGTCCCCCAGCCCCACACCGCCCCACAGCCCCCTTTGCCCCCCACTGACGGCGCCCCCCAGCCCCACGGCCACCCTCTGCCCCCCACTGATGGTGCCCCCCAGCCCCACACCGCCCCACAGTCCCCTTTGCCCCCCACTGACGGCACCCCCCAGCCCCACGGCCGCCCCACTCACCGGGAACTCGTTGGGCTGGGCCCAGCTGCCGCGGTTGGGGGGCGGCGGGGGGGGCGGCCGAGGTTGTGGGGCCGGGGGGGCCGGCGGCTCTTTGGGCCCCTCCGGGGGGGAGGACTTGGGGGGCGGCTCCTCCTTGGGGGGCAGCTTGGCCTCAGCGGGGGGCGACGCTTCGCTCTCCTTCCTGGGGGGGGAGAGGGGGGGGGCGTGGGGCGGGTTAGGGGGTGCCCCATGGCGGGGGTGGCGGGGGGGTGGTTATGGGGTGCCCCACGGCACGCAGCAGAGCTAGAAGGGACCTACTAAGTGCCCCACTGCGCTAAGTCAGGGCTGTGGGGCAACTATAAGGGGGGGTCTATGGGGCGCTATGGGGCACTGGGGGGTCCTGTGGGGCGCTGTGGGGGGATCTATGGGGCACTAGAGGAGTTTATGGGGCACTGGGGGGATTTATGAGGCACTACAAGAATCTATAGGGCACTAGAGAGATCTATGGGGAGCCACAGAGATCTGTGGGGCGCCGTGGGGTGATCTATGGGGTGCTGTGGTGTGTCTATGGGGTGCTATGGGGAGGATCTATGGAGCACTAAGCGGGTTTATGGGGCACTGGGGGGGTCTATGGGGTGCTGTGCGGGGATCTATGGGGCACTGAAGGGGTCTATGGGGCACTGGGGGGTACTATGGGGTGCTGTGGGGGGATCTATGGGGCGCTGGGTGGGTCTATGGGGCACAGGGAAGAGATCTATGAAGTGCTGGGGGGGGCTATGGCGTGCTGTGGGGGGATCTATGGGGCACTGGAGGAGTCTATGAGGTACCGGAAGGATCTATGGGGCACTGGGGGGTACGATGGGGTGCTGTGGGGAGATCTATGGAGCACTGGCGGGGGGATCTATGGGGCACTGAAGGACTCTATGGGGTGCCAAGGAGGGATCTATGGGGCACTGGAGGCTCTATAACACACTGGAGGGATCTATGGGGCACTGGGAGATCTATGGGGTGCTGTGGGGAGATCTATGGAGCACTGGCGGGGGGATCTATGGGGCACTAGGAGGATCTATGGGGCACTGAAGGACTCTATGGGGTGCCAAGGAGGGATCTATGGGGCACTGGAGGCTCTATAACACACTGGAGGGATCTATGGGGCACTGGGAGATCTATGGAGTGCTGGGGGGGACTGTGGGGTGCTGTAGGGGGATCTATGGGGCACTGGGGAGGGATCTATGGGGCACTGGCGGGGATCTATAGGGCACTAGATGGTCTATGATACACTGGAGAAATCTATGGGGCACTGAAGGGGTCTATGGGGTGCTGGGGGGGAATCTATGGGGCACTGCAGGGGTCTATGGGGCACCGGGAGGGGATCTATGGAGCCCTGGGGGGGGTCTATGGGGCACTGGAGGGATCTATAATGTGCTGGAGCAATCTGTGGGGCACTGGAGCGATCTATGGGGCACTGGAGGGTCTATGACATGCTGGAGAGATCTGTAGGGCACTAGAAGGATCTATGGGGCACTGGAGAGATCTATAAGGCACTGGACAGATCTATGGGGCACTAGAGGCTCTATAACATACTGGATGGATCTATGGGGCACTCGGTGGGTCTATGGGCCACTGGGAGATCTATGGAGTGCTGGGGGGGACTATGGGGTGCTGTGGGGGGATCTGTGGGGCACTGGGGAGGGATCTATGGGGCACTGGCGGGGATCTATAGGGCACTAGATGGTCTATGATGCACTGGAGAAATCTATGGGGCACTGAAGGGGTCTATGGGGTGCTGAGGTGGAATCTATGGGGCACTGCAGGGGTCTATGGGGCACCGGGAGGGGATCTATGGAGCCCTGAGGGGGTCTATGGGGTGCTGTGGGGGGCTCTATGGGGCACTGGAGGGATCTATAATGTGCTGGAGCGATCTGTGGGGCACTGGAGCGATCTATGGGGCACTGGAGCGATCTATGACGTGCTGGAGGAATCTATGGGGCACTGGAGGGTCTATGACGTGCTGGAGAGATCTGTGGGGCACTAGAAGGATCTATGGCTCACTGGAGAGATCTGTGGGGCACTGGACGGATCTATGGGGCACTGAAAAGGTCTATGACATGCGGGAAGAATCTATGGGGCACTAGAGGAATCTATGGGGCACTGAAAGGGTCTATGACATGCTCGAGAAATCTATAGGGCACTGGAGGGATCTATGGGGCACTGCAGGGTCTATGATGTGCTGGAGCAATCTATGGGGCACTGGAGGGTCTGTGACACCCTGGAAAGATCTATGGGGCACTGGAGCAATCTGTGGGGCACTAAAAGGGTCTATGACGTGCTGGAAAAATCTATGGGGCACTGGAGGGATCTATGGGGCACTGGGGGGATCTATGGGGGCACTAGAGCACCTACGACGTGCTGGAGGAATCTATGGGGCACTGGAGAGATCTATGGGGCACTGAAAGGGTTTCTGATGTGCTGGAGGAATCTATGGGGCACTGAAGGGATCTATGGGGCACTGGAGAGTCTATGACGTGCTGAAGGAACCTATGGGGCACTGGAGTGATCTGTGGGGCACTGGAGGGATCTATGACGTGCTGAAGGGAACCTGTGGGGCACTGGAGGGATCTATGGGGCACTGGAGGGATCTATGGGGCACTGAAAAGGTCTATGACGTGCTCCAGAGATCTATGAGGCACTAGAGGGATCTATGGGGCGCTGGAGAGATCTATGGGGCACCGAAGGCGTCTATAGGGCACCGCGAGGGGATCTATGGAGCGCTGGGGGGAAGGGGGGGGCTATGGGGTGCTGCGAGGGGGGCTCTGGAGGGGGCTGTGAGGGGTCTATGGGGCGCCGTGGGGCGGGCCGTGGGGCGGGCCATGGGGCAGGCCGTGGGGGGCGCCGTGGGGCTCACCCCGGCTCGGGCCCCTCCTCCTCCGAGTCGCGCCCGTCCTCCTCGTCGCTGAACTTGAGCTTCTCGCTGTAATCCACCTCCTCGTGCGCCCCTGGGGGGGACACGCTGACCCACCGCACGCCCCCCCCCGACCCCCCGCCACCCCCCCGCCACCCCCCACCCCCCCCCGGGACCCCCCCCAAACCCCCTCGGAATGCCCCGACCCCCCCCCCCCTCCCCCGGGAAGCCCAAAGAACCCCGGGACCCCCCCCCCCCCCCCATAAACCCCCCCCCCCCAAAAGACCCTCAAGGACCCCCCCCCAACCCCCCCCCCAGAGCCCCCGCAAACCCCCCCAAGCCCCCCCCCAGAGCCCCCCCCAAACCCCCCCCAGGGACCCTTGGCCCCCCCCCCCCCACCAAGGACCCCCAAACCCCCCCGCCAGAGACCCCCAAAAACCCCCTGGGACCCCCCGGGACCCCCCAAAGTCCCCGCTGACCCCCACCCAGACCCCCCCCCCCCGGGGACCCCCAAAACCTATGAAGGACCCCCCCAGGGACCCCCAAACCCCCCCGGAGACCCCAAAAACCCCTGGGACCCCCCCAAAGGCCCCGCTGACCCCCCCAGACCCCCCCCCCCGGGGACCCCCAAAACCTATGAAGGACCCCTCCAGGGACCCCCCAAAAACCCCCTGGGCCCCTCCAGGGACCCCCCCAAAATCCTTGCTGACCCCCCAATCCCCCAGGAAACCCCCCCAACATCCCCTGCTGACCCCCCCGGGCCCCCCAGGGACCCCCAAAACCCCCTGGGTCCCGCCCCCCCCCCAGGACCCCCCCAAAGACCCTGCTGACCCCCCAACCCCCCCCAGGGGACCCCCTCAAAGGCCCTGCTGACCCCCCAGGCCCCCCTGTGCCCCCCCCCAACGCCCTGCTGACCCCCCCAACCCCCCCCACGACCCCCCCCCCCCCAAAGGCCCCCGCTGACCCCCCCAAACCCCCCCCGGGGACCCCCAAAACCTGTGAAGGGCCCCCCCAGAGACCCCCAAAAACCCCTGGGCCCCGCCAGGGGACCCCCAAAGGCCCCGCTGACCCCCCAAAACCCCCCCAGGGACCCCCTCAAAGGCCCTGCTGACCCCCCCCAGGCCCCCCGTGCCCCCCCGAGGCCCTACTGATCCCCTCAACCCCCCCCACGACCCCCCCAAAGGCCCTGCTGACCCCCCAACCCCCCCCAGGGACCCCAAAACCTATGAAGGACCCCCCAGAGACCCCCAAAAACCCCCTGGGCCCCCCCGTGCCCCCCCAAAGGCCCTGCTGACCCACCCGGGCCCCCCCGGGGACCCCAAAACCTAGGAAGGACCCCCCCAGAGACCCCCAAAAAAACCCCTGGGCCCCCCAGGGACCCCCGCAAAGGCCCCGCTGACCCCCCTGGGCCCCCCCGTGCCCCCCCCAACGCCCTGCTGACCCCACGACCCCCCCCACGACCCCCCAAAGGCCCCACTGACCCCCCTGGGCCCCCCCAAGGACTCCCCAAAGGCCCTGCTGACCCCCCTAACCCCCCCAAGGACCCCCCAAAGTCCCCGCTTACCCCCCTCACCCCCCCCAGGGACCCCCCCCAAAGGCCCTGCTGACCCCCGGGGCCCCCCCGTGCCCCCCCCCGGCTCGTTACCGGCCCAGCCTTCGTCGTTCTCCTGGTCCAACTCGTCGAACTCCTTGAGGTCGTCCTGCTTGAGCACGGGGGGGCGGGCGGGGGGCTCAGCCCCACGCTGGGGGGCTGGGGACCCGCGGGGCCCCGCCAGCCGTGGGAACCTGGGGGGGGGGGGGGGGGGGACGACACAGACACAGAGAGGGGTGAGGGGAGCTGCGGGGGGGGCAGGGGAGGCCCCTAAAAACCACACCCCCCCCCCCCCAAGACTCACCTCTGGGCCTCGGGGTAGCGGTAGGGCCCGTAGGGCGGGGGAAGGGCAGGTACGGGGGGTACATCTGCGGGGGGGGGCACGACGTCAAAGGGGGGGGCACGACGTCAAAGGGGGGGGCACGACGTCAAAGGGGGGGGGCCCCCCAAAGGGCTGGGGACACCCCAACCCCGCCCCCCCCCCCCCCCCCCCCCCAAGGAAAGGGCAGGTACTCACGAAGGGCGGCATCACCCCCCGGTACGGGGGAAGTGGGGGGGGCCGGCGGGCGGCAGCCCCCCCCCGAGTCGGGCGGCGCGTCCTCGGCCCCTCGCCCGTCCCGCCAGCTCCCGCCTGGGGGGGGCACAGCGTCAGGGGGGGCTGGGGGGTGTTTGGGGGGGAGTGAGGGGATCAGCAGAGGGTTCAGGGGGGGTTTGGGGGGCTGGGGGGGGTTTTGGGGGGTCAGCGGGGGAGTTTGGGGGAGTTTGGGGGAGTCAGCGGGGGAGTTTGGGGGAGTCAGCAGGGGAGTTTGGGGGGGCCGGGGGGGTTTAAGGGGGTCAAACAGAGGGTTTGCAGGGGTTGGGGGGGGTCAGCAGAGGGTTCGGGGGGGCTGGGGGGGGTTTGGGGGGTCAGCGGGGGGTTTGGGGGGATCAGCAGAGGGTTTGGGGGGCTGGAGAGGATTTGGGGGGGTCAGCAGGGGGTTTGGGGGGGCTGGGGGGGGTTTGGGGGGGTCAGCGGGGGAGTTTCAGGGGGTTGGGGGGGAGTCAGCAGGGGGTTTGGGGGGGCTGGGGGGGGGTTTGGGGGGATCAGTAGAAGGTTTGGGGGGGCTGGGGGGGGTCGGGGGCAGTCAGCAGAGAG